>NC_143562.1:102477500-102740000 GCF_054136105.1 Typopeltis vanoorti | reverse complement strand
TATCCATTTTGGATAAGATTCTTTCTTACAGTGAAAAATCAAATAGAACATTAAGGGTCGCGTGGTTGGAATGGTAGGAAGAGGAGGACATTAATCAAGTCAACAGCGCAAGCGTTCACATAATGCCAGGCATCATATGGATGATAGCGGCTGTGTGAATATTTCTTTATCAGACAAAACATCAACTACTAGATAATGATTTGAATTTGCTGAAAGAACAAACAATATTTACATTATATTCAGAAAAAGAAGAGGAAAATATTATGTGTGTTTTTGGAGAACGGTTACGCTTATCTGTTACTCTGGTAGCCATGTGAACAGTTTGTGTAAGATCACTACTGGTGATAAAAATACTTCTATTTTTTATCATCAGCAGTTGGAAAAGGAAAGCCAATTGGAGTAGAGAACATTAAAATTCCAAAGATGATGACTTTGCTATTAGGAAAGTTCGATTGGAGAGAATCAACATTTAAAGAAAGGAAAAGTTGTTCAGAATGGTTGGTGTTATTAGGAGAATAAAAAAGGACACCAAATGAATTTGATAGAATGATTTAGAGATATCTTTAGACAAAAGATCAAAAAGAAGAGATTTTAAGTTACGTATTTTCTGATATGGGATATCTGAAAGAAATATGGGCATATGACACATTTAAGACAAAAAACAGAGTTAAAGAGTTCAAGTTATGCACCCTTTAATCTATTAAGGAGTGCATAATTGGAAAAACGGAGATAAATAAAGCTAAAAGTTGGTGGTGTTTTTCAGATTGGAGATTTGAAATTAACATCATTGTGGCTGAAACTAGAACCATATATATTGTAAACTGAATCTAAAATTTATTTAGAAATTTATTATTTATCTTTTTAATCACGTAATCTGTTTCTCTTTCTGTATTTCTCTTTGTTTATATAATTATCATATTCATCGAAAAATATAATGCACTGAAAATATACAGTATCAAACTTACTAATATATAAACATAATCTGATCATTTATTTTCATTATGATAATCTAGAAGTCTAGTTTCATTAATCGATTTATTTAATACCTGACTGGTGAGTAATACTGAAGAAAAAGCAGTCATTTTTTAAGTGGCGCTGGTCTGTATATGGACGTAGTTCAGAACTGTAATTTCTGGACAGTTTTACTCTCATTACAAATTTATATGAAACAGGAAACTACAAAACAGCCTCATATTCATAAATCAGATACACAGGATAATAGATGTAACCCGAAGTTTACATATTTTGTAGAAAAGAGTCATTGAAAATTAGACAAAAACATGAGGGCTAAAATGATGCCATGATACAAGACTCACTTGACAGGTTCGAACTTAGTAAAATGACAAACAGCACTTTTATTTTATGTGGTGCTTTGACAAACTGTAAGCAGTGTATTTTACTGCATATAAGAATTAGTAGTAGCAGTAGCAGCAAGCTAGCAATTGTGCGCCGAAATATTCTCTGTAGTTTTTAAAATCTGTTAGTTAATGGATTTCTTATTAAATATTTTAATGAATCGAACCTTTCAAAACTATTAAAGTTTCTTCCAGAAGTAAAAATAAAAATAGCAGCACATTCTTTCGCTATTTCTGTATCATTATTTTGTTTCTAAATAATTCAAAAGTACGATAAAATTTAATTCATTACAACTTTTCTGTGTGTCTGGCATCTGCTCCGCTAGGTGACAGTAAATGTTGTTTGCTGTTTGGATTACTGAAAAAGAACTATATACTTTATAGATTTACCTTCATTGCGTGCCAAGCTAATTGAGTTCTTGCGAACTTAGAGATACGATATTTGAAGTACTCTACATCAAACGCGTCACAGCAGTAAACAGAACAACACTACAGTCTAGTGGATGGAGAAAGAACTTCAACTTTACCTTCACACACTTGAGTTTGTGAATGCAAAGGGTGCTTATAAATTGCCGTCTGCTCTCTTCTCTAAATCATCCAGGTTGAGGATTTCATTGATGGAATGTGTGATAAATTTTCATTCTCAAGTTTGTCTCTACTTGCTCAGAGATAGCATTCTGTTGTTTTTATACTGATACAAAGGGATAATTACAAATAGAAAGAGACGTCCTGATTAAATCTTTATCAGTTAAAGAAAAATATAATAAAATTAGGAAGTTTGGATTACATTGTTTGTCATAGAACTTATGATGTTTAACTTAGTAAATGTATGTCCTTCTTGAAACAAAGAAGAGTGAAGAAAATGAATATAAAAATTTACATACTCGAATTACTTTTCTTTATACCTGAAGAAAGAGAAGTGCATATCTTTGAGATCCTAAAACAAAAGCATTTCCTCAGTTTGAATAAACCTAGAATCGCTAATGGCCCTTCACTTTTTACGTTTGTATGCAAATCTGGCTGTTCCATAAATGCAAAGATAAGTTAAAAAAATTCTTTTGACAGAATTTTTTAACTTTTCTTTGTGAAATGGATTCCTCATTTGAAGAGTCCTTTTTATATTAAGAATACATTTTCTGCTAATTGTATATTGATCGACAGTTGTTTCACATCCCTTTAGGAATTATAAAAATTCTTACAATAATTAATAGTTATTAATTCAACCGTAATCAGATGTAAGCCGTACTTGTCTCTCTTTTCTTTTTCTTTCTTTTTATTTATTTATTTTTTTGGCGGTGCTGCGGGATCTTTAATTACATTCAGGACCGCCTACCTGTTTGACCCAAACATCTTCTTAATTACAATCCTTGTCACAGCCGCTTAACAGCTCCATAATAATTAAAAAAATTCTTTGTTTCTCACCAAATTAAAAAATCCACGTTTCGCATCTTAAATATGTTTAGAGAATTTGAGCCCATTATAATCTCGATAGCTTTAAGAACAGCTTAAATTAGATTAATTAAACAAACAAAAAGTGGTACAGATTTGTCTCATTCAAGAATGAATATTCACACATCAAATGCCAAAAGAGTGATACAGTTAAATTTTTTAAATTGCTTATAAATTTCGAGTCATTTAAATAATCTTGGTTTCCTTAATCCTTTTGGAATTGTATGCGATTTAGGGAACAACCTATATTACATGGTGGTTCTTAAAGGGCAGATCGCAGTTCGTATCCGGACCAAGTGTGGCCTCTAGAGCAGGGCGTTTGGATTATCTAACCACCTGCTTTCCTATGGGGCTGAATGTACTATATTTCTGATCTCATTTTAGTATCATTTAATATTATTTATTCATTTAGTATTACAATATATGAAAGCTGGCCTCATACCGAGGTAGAAGGTTTTTTCCCTCCGGGAAACTTTAGTTTTCAGATATACCAACCTGCTAAAGATAGACATACAGACAAAGCGGCCAGAGAATACACGCAGTAACTTAGTGGAAAACGGAAAAAAGAATCATCCTATTCTTTCTGTATTGGAATAGGATAGTTTTTTATTCCAATCAACTGAACTCATTAACTGTTGTACTTGTTTTAAATATATATTTTAAGGCTCCGTATATCCGTCAGTATAGACGAAGCCCTTTGGTCGGAAAGACCTGGGTTCGATTCCTGTCAGTGACGTGAAGAACCTTTATCTGATCTCTTTCGGCGAAAGGTGAGTTAGCCGGTCTCATAGGGAGGTAGAGGGTTTTTTCACCCGGAAACTCGGGTTTTTCATCCCCCTGTGATCACACGCATCTGCAGACATAAGACACTCCTGGAATAAGGATTGACCGACGTGTTCCGTGGGATTTTCGGTTTCGAATGCCTGCACGATGTACTGCGGGCCTACGCGTGAGCGTAAATCGTGATCGTGATTATTTAATAAGCTTTCCCTGGTTCACTTCATTAATAGAATTCAAGTTGTCCGTAATGAAATGCGACAGTTCCCAGATATAATAAAAATCATCATCATCATAATGAACCATGGGCGCAGCACCCGCAGGTGTCTGATGCCATGTTATAGTCAACATGGCATCAGACACCTGCGGGTGCTTGTGACATTGTCCCAGTGACAAAAAACTCTATTCTGAATAATTGCAATTGGTATTGAACGCAAATAATTACACTGCTCGACAAATTTATGAGTAACAGAGCATTTATAAAATGTAGTATAACTCGGGAAATTTACTCTGAAAAGAAAAAAAAAAGATAATATGCTGGTGTAATAGAATAATAGTTAAATGGGGAGACAGCGAGAAACGTCGGATAGGTATGAGGGACATTACATAAGGCCGTAGGAGAATTATTAAAAATATTACATTACAACAGTCTGTACAGCATGCTTGAAAATATGGTAATATATAACATCCTTATGACGATGTTTCCTTCTAACAGCTAAACAGGCCTAATACCAGTGGTCCTTTTTGATAAGTATCCGTAAGATTCTTCACAGACAGACTTTAGATCACCAAGGAACCGAGGCGGTGGTTGTCGGCGAACAATACGACGCCCAAGAGTGTCCCGCGCATGTTCGATCGGATCTAAGTCTGCTGATCATTCAGGCCACGGCAGTCGTTGGATGTCTTCCAAATCGCACATAGGATTCAAGGATCTGTTTCTCGGTACGTCTGTGCAGTTACGGTATCCCTTTCAAATACATGAAGAGGGGTGTGGACGTTCATTACTATTCCGCCCTCCAGAAAACACTGCTGTCGCCGTAAGTGTTCCTTCCCCTGATGTTGGAGGGATGGTACTGCATCCTTCGCTCTCCCAGATCCTATCCTATCCTAATTTACGTTTACGCGTAGACCTACACTTTTTACCGTGCAGGCATTCGGAACCGAAATCCTACGGAATAGGTTGGTTACGCCTTATTCCTGGAGTCTTATGTCTGTAGAAGCGTGTGTCCACAGAGCTAGTTTGCCTGCTTAGGAGAAAAAAACCCAGATAAACTGGGGAGAAAAACCCTGCGGTCCACGCCCAAGACCGACTAACTCTATGTCTGAGAAAGATCCTTAAGCGCCTCACGTCGGCGACGTGAATCGAAGCGCATAGCCACTCGGCTAAACGCGCAGACTCTCCCAGATTAAAAAAAAAGTCTAGAAATAGCCTAAAATGACTTATCAGAGAATAGAAATGTATTCCATTTGTCAGGACTCCATGTGACATGTTCATGGCACCAGTTTTGACGAGCTCTATGTTGATCTGCTCCATTGAGCAAGCAAGAAAAAAAAAAAAAACTGTAATGAAGTGATGAGGTCGAACCCATGTTTTTAGGCATGTAATGTTCTGATGAGTTTGTAATGTTGTTATAAGTTTGTAATGTGCGTGCATTTTTTGAGTAGTAGATCCATTACTATTGGATGCTTGGATTTGGCATTCCAAAATCCCTATTATATCAAATATTCGCCTTCAGAAACTGTTAAAAAATTAAATATCCATGAAAAACATTTTGTTCTATTAATTTAGTCGAGGACAGTGTATAAGTGCATATTATAGTCGATGTTCATTTGACTAAATGCTTATGTGGCAAGCGGTACTTCGTTAAATTACTGCTGGTTCAACAGTGATTGATGAAAAATTATTCTTTCTTTCTTTCTCCCTTATAATTCCCTTTGATGGGCAACAAGTTTGATATGATAATAATATTTCTTCTATAGTTTAGTGATCTGAATGTTATTTAAGTGCACCTATTGAAACTTATTTTATTTGGACTGTATTACTGGAAAAATTAGACGAACTAAAATTATATTGAGTACAATTGCTATTATGAAAGGGGTTACCATACAAGAATGCTAATTTAATACTCCTTGTTTATGATTGTTTACGATCACCTTACCTATTCTAATTTGTTAATTCTTAAACTCACGACGTAATCTAATCTAATGTACACGTTTTTATAGAAAAAAGGAATTAATATTGTATGCTGTGTGCAGAAGTAAAGTGAGAAAGTACTTTAGTGAATTTTCAGGCATCTTTCTCTCCCTACAGCAATGGGTTCATTCTTAGATGTATTTTGCAAAATGCGTATTAGATTAATTTTCTTCTTCCATCCTTTCCCGATCTCCGCCCAAACAGATTTAATCAAAATCGAATGAATGTTTTCGTAAAACAATTCGAATTGATAATTCAGCACTACAGAAACAAAATGAAATAAACAATTTTATTAAACTCAACAGAGGAATGTAATGAAATTTGGTATTTAGAACTACGTCTCTTTAAATTATTTAATATCCGTTTTGGTTTCGGTTACACCGTTTGTAGTGGCAAAATTAGTCAGAGCAAAATTATGTCTACAGTATGTAAGCCAACAAGTAAAGAAATCATCTTTATTATATGATATAATATATCGTTATTGTATAGTGAAACCAGTTATTAAAATAATAGTTGTATTATTGTTAAAAGAGTGAAAGCAGAATTCAATAGATTATGCCTAATTTTGCTATCAAAATAGCAGTGCTATACGTTTTATTAAAAGAATGCGATACGTTTTTAAAAGATTTGCTAAATACCAAATTGCATTCATCGAGATCAAAATTATTGTTATTATCATGTCGAATTGGTTTTACTAATAAAACTCAGACAGTTATACCATAATGTATACAAATTTATTTAAAATTATAAAAATCTAGAATTATTGATTAAATCCTTCAATAAATAGACAAATATTTAAATAACAAATATGCTCTGCTGTAAATGGTTTTACATTTGACTGTTCTTAATGAGTTATTAACACAAGTTCTGCTTTCTTTAAGCGCTTCCGGCTTTGGTAAAAGAATTACCAGAAACGTGATTTAATATATCCTCTCATGTCCACTCTCCATAATTTTAAATAATTTTTAAACTTTTTAAATAATTTAAATAATTTTTAAAATTTTTAAATAATTTAAATAATTTTTAAAATTTTTAAATAATTTAAATAATTTTTAAAATTTTTAAATAATTTAAATAATTTTTAAAATTTTTAAATAATTTAAATAATTTTTAAAATTTTTAAATAATTTAAATAATTTTTAAAAATTTTAAATAATTTCATAATTTAAGAACACAACAGTTTGGAATTTTTCTTCTTACTGGATTAAATGAACTGCAATTCTGAATTCTTTAATATTCAGTTAAGATTATGAGAATTACGAGAATCACTCTATGGATTAGATGAAGTATCGAAACTCTAGTATTGCCTGTTGATATCTGTTCTTTTTGTATGTCAGTACACCAAATCCATATTTCGACCATTAGCAGTTTTGATGCATTCACATTTTTCAAACCGGATTTTCTCTTCTTAAGAACATTTAGCCGTTGAAAGGTAAATAAAGTAAATCGTTCTATCCAGTAGAAAAGAACTTTTACTATTTGCTGTTAGTGAAGAATAAATAGACAATTTCGAAGAGCTATCTTCTAAATGATGCTGAGAGATTTGACTTAGGTTTTGAGTTTAAATGCGGAGGCTCATCCCTTATGAGTTATACACTTCACCACACGGCACACAGTTAAGTCGATTACTTTGTGTTTGTTCGACATTTCACATGTAGCAGAATCTTCCGAAAATACTCCCTCCTGTACTGTCTGCAAGTAAATTATAGATTCTTATAAAGACAAATGACCCAATTCACACAACCTGTCGTTCAATATCTCTTCTGAAATATAAAATGCTCTTGCCGAAGGTCGAAAATTGCCAGCAGGCAAAACTGAATATACGCAGACTCACCCGTGTAGAATGCGCACGCACCCTTACAAGTGATTATGAATACTAATATACATCGCCGATTTCTGAAAGAATTAGAATTTTCTTTTCTATAAAACGAATACTGTTACTACCTGTCTGAAATTAACAGCTTGTGATGTTTTTCTACACAAATGTCAAAATATTAAAAGTTTTTCAATTTTATTAATTCACTCAGTGTTCATACATACCGAATGATATTTAAGAAGAGAGAATTACTAGATGTTGTAGAATGGTCAGCTGCAATTCTTTCTCTTCTCTCTTCTCTCTGTATGTGTGCGTGAAAAATTATGAGAGAAATTGACTCTACATCCGGTCATCCAAAAATTTAAATCGGTTTTAGCACATTTTAAAAACACAGTAAATTGATTTGGAGTTTATACTCACCGTCAGTAGTGATGACGCCCAGTGGCTGGGGAGAGATACCAGGAAAATTTTTCTTCCGCCAATCTGGTGTTTTTTTTCCAGGAAAATAGTCGTACAGTCTAGAGTACGCATATATTGACATACATAGCAGACTATGGATATACGATTAACGGCCATAACATGCCAAAATGAAATTTATAAAAAAGTTACTTAACTGCAATTGGGCTTAGATACATAAAACGAAGACGAATGTAATGGGAAATGGAATCAGATAAATCTTCTAAATGAGAAATTAGTAATAAAATTGATTTGGCCAGTTAATCACCTAGCAGTGTTTTCATTTATGCATCGCAAAACGTTTTCGTAGCAGTGGAGAATGTTTCACGATGAAGATTGAAGAATTTCTTTACATGGTGGGAAACGAAAGCCATTTATCTAACCAGGTATTGCGCCGGACACCGCTATTTTCATTCTCTATGGTCATCGAATTATCTAGAACGATGAAAGGAAATTCATTGGATATCAAAGCCTAATACGGTCATTTGTACTGCGATTATCTCGTGATCCATTCTTACTATTGGTAGATAAATATACCATGAAATAGAATATGCATTTAGGAATTATCCTGAGTATTTTTATAGAAGGCAGGTTATTTATTTTATCTGTGGAAACTTACATCAGGAAGAAAGCCAATTTCTATTGAAAAGAATCTCCTCCTTCTCCTGTTCTCTTAGCATTACCATACTCTCCAGAAAGTTTTTTTTTCCCCGATAAGATTAAATTTAAAGATTCGCCTTGCTTAAATATCTGTCCCGAAGTTAATTTCTTTCTGCGGATATTACTCCTATTCCTAAAATATTCCCAATTTTTTTTGCCGTGGAATATAGTTTGAAACGGATTTTCTACTCTGTAATACTTCGATATTCTCTAAACGTTTAAGTTGACTGAACAAACCGTTATTTTGCTGATATCCCTTTTTGCTAACTTTGGTGGTTTCATGTGATGTGCGCCAGTTGTACTTGTCAAATATCAAATGAAATTCAAATACTAGTTTTTTCCCAAACATCTTTCATCTATAAATTTCGAAATTTGTGATCTCTTTTTAAAGATCGAGGGTTTCCATCTGATTTTCATAAACACTGTTACAATTACAACTGAAGGATGTTGTAGAGTAATTATTTGGACAATAGATCGAGTGTTAACTAATAAATATTTATTAAACCTACTAGTTTCACCAAACTTTAGTTGTTGGCATCTTCAGGGTACAAGCACTTAGGTTAAAACACATCACACAAATATGAATAACTGTAACATTCTAACGATTATAGTTACAAACTAAAATAGCATTAAACGTGAGTGATACACGTATCGCGTGTACATGATTAACTAGTTGTTGCTAAGGAACGTTCTGTAGTTTGCATTGAAGTTCATTTCCTGTGTGTTAAGAGATCTAATTAGGGTTTTCCATATCTCTGGGAGTATTAAATCCTGGTTCCTATTAAGGTTATCAACAGAGCGAGCGACTGTAGCTGCTTCTTTAAACATTCGGGAGTGGTAGTCTTCTTCTATGTAAGGGGAACAGCTTTTATCCCACTCAATGACATGGTTAGTTATAGAAAAATGAAATGAGATGACAGGCCTGATATGTTTTGTCTGTTGTTTTTGACGTAACCAATGTGCTCCTTCTGTCTAATTTCGAGACTTCTTGATGTCTGCCCGATGTAACTTGAACCACATGAGCATGGAATATTGTAAACTCCAGCATATTTATAGAAAGGATGGTTATCTTTTGGAGATCTTAGTAGTTTACGAATTGTTTCTATAGGTTTGAATGTCACTCTTATTTTGTGTGGTTTGAGGAGACTAGCAAGCTTGTTGGAGATGCCACTCACATACGGAATTGCGATAGTTTTGATATATTGAGTATTCTCTCGCTCTCTTTGTGGTGGTTCAGAGAAAAGGATTTTGTTGACGAGGCTTCGTGGGTAGCCATTCAAGTACATATTATTAGATATCAATGTTAACTCGTCTTGAAGATCCTTGTTATCTGTTGTGATGCGGACAGCTCTTTTCTTTAACATGTGTACTACGCTGAGTTCGTGAGAAATATGGTGAGAGGAGCTGAAATGTAGATAGCGACTTGTATTCGTAGGTTTCCTGTAAACTGATAGGTTTATATGGCCATTAATTTGCTTCTTAATTAAGATGTCAAAGAACGGCAGTTGTTTGTCTATTTCAAGTTCCAGAGTAAATTTAATAGAATGATGAAAGGAGTTGATCTTATTGAGGAAGTCAAGTAGGTCATCCTTGTTGTGGTTCCATACAATGAAGATGTCATCCACATATCTCCACCAAACTGTTGGTTTAGAAATTTATTAGTTAACACTTGATCTATTGTCCAAATAATTACTCTAGTTAGATGATCAAGAAAATAAACATTCATTATGAAGGACTTTGTTTTATAATCGTTACGCCATTTTCAGTCATTTTATGCCATCATAAAAATGCGTTCCAGACAGTGCATATGATTTTCGTAAATCATCAATGCTTGTTTCTTCGTGCTCTATAAGTTATATTGTTAAGCATAAGGAAATAAAAGACAGTTAATGCATCTTATATATATAAAGATATATAATTGGGATCTGTCTATATGTGTATGTATATATATATATATATATATATATATGTATATATGTAAATTAGTTTTTTTTTTTACCTTGGGTAATGTATATTAGGGTTACTAAGTAATTTTATAAACTTTGTTATTTTACTCCTAATCCCAAGTAAGCAAACAGTGAAGTTTGCGCCTGAACGTAGTTCAAATCTAAAGGTGGTGCAACTCATAGTAAAGGTGGGAAAAGCTCTGATCACTATTCTTAGTATTTACCATAATGTAAAGCACATCTCACTAAGAGATGTATATTGCAATGCATTATGGGTGGGGTCACCCAGACTGGTTTCAACCTTTTTTTGAGGTCTCCTCAGTGAGTAGCTAGACCCTAAATACCAAGGTTTAGTAATACAGAGCCTTACAACTTTACCTATACAAGTTGCAACAAGGTGTTATTATTCTTAATAAAAATCTCTGGAGGAGATATAGATGTAAATTATAAAAAATAATTTATAAACATTATATGATAGAAAATCATAGAAAACACAGGTTTTTAATTAAAAATTGTAATTTCTTATTGATTCATAAAGTACACAGTATAGGATTATGCATGGAATAGCATATCGGGTAAATGGACTCCACGGCTTTGTTGGCACATACGCACTCTTTTGTCGAAATTTTCCATGACCGTTTTGCATAAATGTGGCTGAATTTCGTTGATGCAGCGCTCAATTTCCTCCTTCAAGGCGTGGGTGGTCGTGGGCTTGTTGGCATAAACCTTAGATTTCAAAAAACCCCAAAGAAAAAAGTCCAACGGCGTTAAGTCACATGATCTGGGCGGCCAATTCTGATCACCAAAACGGGAAATTACACGACCAGGAAATGACTCATGCAGTAATTGAATTGTTTCTCGGGCTGTATGGCATGTGGCACCGTCTTGTTGAAACCACATGTCGTCCACATCCATATCTTGAAATTTAGGCACAAAACACTGGATTATCATGTCGCGATAGCGAGCACCATTAACTATTGTTGCCTTACCAGCCGCATTTTCGAAGAAGAATGGACGATGATGTCTCCAGCCCAAAATCCGCCCAAACAGCGACACGTTGTGGATGCATTTGTTTCTCAGCAATCACTCGTGGATTTTCTGAACCCCAAATGCGACAATTTTGTCGATTAACGAAGCCATCAAGATGAAAATGAGCCTCATCGCTGAAGATGATTTTGTTCGAAAAATAAGCATCCACTTGTTGTTGTTCCATAATCCATTCAACGAACTCTCTTCGCTGTGTGTGGTCAGTAGGCTTCAGTTCTTGAGTCAATTGAACTTTGTAAGCATAAAGATGCAAATCTTTCGTGAGAATACGCTGTAGAGAGCTTCTCGAAATGCCTAATTCAAGACCACGGTGCCGAATTGATGTACCTGGACTCTCAGCAACACTCGCACGAACTGCTTCGATGTTTTCTGTTGAACGATTGAAGGACGGCCAGAGTGTATAAGATCAGTAATTGATCCAGTTTCCTTGAATTTTGTAATTAATCTTTTCACAGTTGATGAAGTTAAATCACTATTCCGAACCATATTTTGTAGGAAAATTGCGAACTGTAGCTGCCAAACCTTCATTATTTTTAAAATATTGCTCAACAATGAAAATGCATTGTTCTTTCGTGTAGCGCTCCATTTTTAATAACCCTGAACTGTCAGCTGCCACGCTGTCTTTTTTTTTTCTCGTTGGCAACACTTTACCGCACAAATGGCTAAATTTAAATCTTGCGTGAATTTTGGGACACCCTATATATATATATATATATATATATATATATATATATATATATATATATATATTCTGTTGTATGTTCAATTTTCATATTGTTTATGAATATTTCTGGCTCGGATCTGCTTTCTTTTGAGATTTTCATAAATTTGGTCTTTTTTGCATTTATATCTAATCCAAATTCTTTACCTTCTTCAATTAGTAGCTGCAGTAATTTGATTAATTTGTTTCTGTTTTCTGCTATTAGAATGGCATCATCAGCATATCTAAGATTGTTGTAATTTATACAATTGATACTAATTCCTATTTTTGGTTTTTCAGTCTTTTTCATCACTGTCTCACTATAGATATTAAATAGATTTGGTGAAAGGATACAACCTTGTCTAACTCCTCTTTTTATTTTCACTACAGAAGTCTTATCGTTACACAGCTGCATTTTCTGTTTGGTGTAAATCATTTTTATAATCTTAAGTACATGATCTTCTATGTCTAATGTGTCTAATATATTGAGCATTTTATTATGTTTTACCTGGTCAAAAGCCTTCTGAAAGTCTATGAAACATATGTAAATGTTTCTATTTCTTTCAAGTGATCTTTATATTAGTATTTTTAGTTCCAGGATAGCATTAATGATTCCCATTCCTCTTCTGAAGCCTTTCTGTTGTTCACTCAATTCATCGCTTAAGGCTCTTTCAATCTGTTTGTTAACAATGGTTAAAATAATTTTAGATGTATGGGATATTAGGCTCACAGTTCTGTAATCCTCACAATTTTGTGCATTAGTTTTCTTTGGAATTGGTATGCAGATAGATGTTGTAAAAACTTCAGGAAATTGTATTGTTTTATAGATGTCCTGAATGGATTCCACTAAATTCCATTAGATTTCAGCATCTCAGCCGGGATATTATCACACCCAGGGGATTTATTATCAGGAAGATTCTTAATTACGTGTTTTATCTGCTTTCTTGTCGGTAGAGTGATATCTGTTGTTACGTTTAACTTAAGGTGTCGTGAATCATCTAATATGTTACTATCATCATCATACAGATCTGATAAGTAAGACCCATCTTTTATTTATCTTTTCCTTATCAATGATTATGTTTCCTTCTTTGTCCTTGATGTTATTAGATTGTGTACGTTTTCCTTTTCCATTAAGTTCTTTCACTTTCAAGAAGGCTTCTCTGGTTTTGTTCCTATTTTGTAATTCTTTTCTCAGCACACTGCCTATTTATCCAATTTTCTTTCATTCTATTACATAACTGTTTGATTCTTTTATCCAAAGTTTTATATCTTTTCAATGTTCTTCTTTCATCAATAAGGTTGATTACCTCTTGAGTTATCCATGGTTTTTTCTTTCTTTCTTCTTGTTTATTGATGTGGTTTTAAGCAGATGTTACGATAGCTGCTTATAGTCTATTCCATTGAGAGGGTTCATTTTCGTTTTGCAACTGTGCAGACAGCAGTTCTGAAATATTTTCATTAAATTTTGATTTTACTATCCCATTTTGTACCATTTGCAGATCCCATTTTAGGGGTTGACTTCTTTTAAATTTTATTTTTTTCAGGCGGATATTCATCTTTATTAAGACCAGTCTATGATCAGATCCACAGTCAGCACTTGGCATCACCTTTAAGTTCCGCATTCCATTGAAGTAGCGTTTACTGACTACAATATAGTCTAATTGATTTTTGTATCTTCCATCCGAACTTTCCCATGTGTATCGTGCTGTTGGTTTTTTGCTCAAAATAAGTGTTAGTTATGATGAGGCTGTGCTTGTTACAGAAATCAATCAGCTTTTGTCCTCTCTCATTCCGAATTCCAAGTCCAAATGGACCCACGTGTGTAAATGTTCTCTCTGTCTGATCCAAATTTTGCGTTCCAGTCACCCATAGCACAAATAACTCGATCTTTCTTGCCTCCGACTTTCTTTATACACCATTCTATTTCATCATACATGATATCTAGGTTCTTCCTCATTCTGTTCTGTAGGAGCTATATATTTGAATGATCAGCATATATATATTTCTTTGGTTGGAAGACCTGAGTTTGAATCCAGTTTAATTAATACGCTACCCCTCAGATGAAAAGCCTCAGAGATTTTTCCTCTGAGGGGAAACTAGCCGGTCTCATACAATGAAGGCAGGATTTTCCCCCAGGAGACTCTGGTTTTTCATCCCGCAAACCAAGCAAGCCGGCTAGAAGAACACACGTAATATACATATATGGGACACTATGGATTTAATTCCTGAATGGCCATTTGATATTTTTATACATAAGATTGTTGTTTTTAATTAATAAAAATATCTCTCTTTCTATATAGACAAAGATATATGAATGATAATTTATATAATATATTGCTGTGTTAAATGTGAAAGACTGATGGACTCCGTGATGAAGAATTTCAAAAGAAATCTTAAGATTATTACACATTTTATTTTTAAATCTGTTTATATAGTTCGCGAATGTGTGTCTCTAAATCTCCGAGCCACTTAGATATTGTTTTTGTCGCTGTTAGAAGGGAGATGTAAACGCGATAGCAAGTATTCAAAAAACTGGAACAAGTTTTTTTAAAAAAACATTTTTCTTAGCTTTAATTATACTGCTGGTTCTTGTATTTTAACAATGCTTATATCCTTTCTGAAGTGGTCTAATGATTTTGGTATGCAAAATTTGCAAGTGTGATAGACTTGCCATTTACATAATTTCACCTTAGAACATTGCGACCGTTCGCCTCCCCAGTTAATCGTCATTTCCCAAATTAGCTGAGGCGATGCTTTTATTAAAATATATAGCAATGTCATTCATGTACAGCTGAAAGCCTAAATCGCTATCCTAGGCATGGTAAATGGATTGACTAAGAGTTAAATATTAGAGGAAAAAAGTTGCAGGACAGTGATGGTTAAATATGCTTGTTCTGTCTAAAGCAGAAGTATCAAGAACAAATGGAGAAAAGTTAGTGCACTGACTTTGAAGTTGGAGAATCATTTCACAGATGGTGAATAAATAGGTTTTGATGGGATCTGTTTAGAATCCCACCAAAAAATCTTGGAAATCTGTCGTTCATTAGAAGCATGGGCGGGCTGTAGGGTTGATAATATTACATATTTGTTCATTTAAAGGAAACCTTTTAGAGACCAAACATGGAACATTTCAGCTACTTGAGAAAGGCGTTCCATGGCAGCTCCCTCTGGCATGAAATGTCTGAGGGTATAGCAGCTACCTCTGGTATGAAACGCCTGAGGATATAAATAAGTGTATACTACTTGTGTTGGAAGAAATCGAAACTCCATGGTAATGTGCCATTCACATAATTCACATTTTTATGGAAATAACCCTATAGAACAGGGTTATTTCCATAAAAAGCCATGACTTTAGTTTTCCCTGTTGACATTTCCATGCATGGAAATGACAACAGTATGGCAACAACAGTTGCCATACTATTGTATAATATTATTTAAATTATAACTTGATTTCTGTAGTTTATCTTCAGTCTTTCCAAAGATGATCTGATCGTCAGCAAAGAGTAGGGTATCTGTTTTTGTATGTCAATCGATTTGGAAGCCACATGTATTTACTTCTCTCCATTTTTTGATAATATTGTCCATATATATATATATATATATATATATATATATATATATATATATATATATATATATATATATATATATATATATATATATATATATATATATATATATATTGAATGATATGGGTGATAAAGGACAGCCTTGACGGACTCCTCTATTTATTGGTTTCCAAGTGGATATGATATTATTTTGCCTTATTGCTATTTCATTATTATGGTATATGTTTAATAGAGCATTGTATAGCTGGTTTGGAATGTGATATTCCTTTAGAGTTTCCCATAGTCTCTTTCGCAGAATTTTGTCAAATGCTTTTATATAATTGAGGAATGCTACGTGCGTTTGAATATTGTATTCTCTATGTTTTTTCTATAATTATGTTTAAGATAAAAGCTGAGCCTATACATGATCTTCCCTTACGGAATCCGTTCTGGTCTTCTCCCAATTGTGATTCTACATAGGATATTAATTTGTTTGTTAACATTTTTGCATAGATTTTGTATCTTGTATTGAGGAGGTTGATGTCACGATAGTTCTTGAAATCTGTTTTTAGACCTTTTTTATATATTGGTATCACTAGAGCTCTACCAGCTTTTTGGGGATTTTCTCTCTTTGTATATTTGGTTTATAAATTTTAGAAATCTGATGTTAAATTCTGTACCTGCAAATTTAATAAGTTCTGTGTTTATATTATCTTCTCCTGGTGACTTGCCTGTTCTACTTTGTTTGAGGGTGTTTTGTAGTTCTTCGTATGTAAACTCATTTATTTTACTGATGCTATATTTCGGGGAAGATTCTTGTATCAAGGAGTTATCATGCCATAGCTTCTAGAAATATCCCTGCCAAGTTTCTGGTTCGGTCATATCAATTTTAGTTCTTTATTTTAAATCATTATTCATTTGTTTGAGGATTCTATATGTATTAAGTCTTTTTAATGTGCAGCCCCATTCCAATTTTGCTATAAAATTTTCATACGTTCTCTATTTTTTTTTCTACATGCTCTCTTTGCTATTGCTCTTTTCCTTTTATATTCAATGAGTGATTCACCTGTCTTTAAATTTAGCCATTGTTTACATGCTGTCTTTTTTTCTTCAATTATCTGTTTGATCTCTTCGCCCCATTGTCTTAGACCTCTGCGACTTATCCATTTTCTTTTAGTTCCCAAAATCTCTCTTGCAGCATTTTCTAATATATATTTGATGTTTGACCATTATTGACCATTCTTCCTCCACTGTGCTGCTTTCCTGAATTTTGCTCAACCAATCCATAATTCTTTTCTGATACAGGCTTCTTATATTCTCATCGTCTAAGAGTTTAATTTTATATAGTTCTGCATTTCTATTTTCTTTTGATTTTTTCTTCTCTCCCATCTTGATTTCCATTTAATTTTCCCTACCAGTAAGTAGTGGCCTGAGTCTATCTTTGCTCCTCTATATACTCTGGTGTCTATGATCATATCTGATAATTTCATATTAATAATTATATAGTCTATAATGCGTTTTGTATACCTTGTCTGCCAGGTAAATCTGTGAATATCTTTATGTTTAAAGTTGGTATTCGTTATTCTATAAGTGTTGTATAGGGTTAATGTTCTTAATCTCTTCCCATCATATGTTGGTTCACCTTAGGTTTATGTGAGGTATTACCAGTTCTTGCATTTAGGTCGCCCATTATTATAATATAATCAGAAAGGTTTATTTGATCTATAATCTTTTGTAGTTCTTGATAAAAATTCTCCGATTCTTGTTCTTGTTCCTCTTCTTGGGCATAAGTGTCTATTATTGTCAAATATCTTCTATATATCTTTAGTCTTGTCTCTATGATTCTATCATTCCAGTAGTTGTAATGTATAATATTTCTTCTCAGAGATTTACGTATGAACATCATTACGCCTGACTTTGCCCTTTCCTCCACCTTTACTCCAATATAAAGATAGATAGAATTCTCGGTTTCATCTCTTCCTGTTTTGTTTTTTCTTTGATTCTGTAATGGTAGCTATCATTGTTTTTTATTTTTCCAAGGTTTGGTCTAATTCTTGTATTTTATGGTGTATACGTTTAACGTTCCATGTTGCTAGATTCCAAATATTAGATACCTTCTTTTTCCGTTTCTGTTTCCGCGTCCCAATCGTATCCATTCTCCGAGCTGGGTCATTACCAGTAGGGTCCATCCTTTTGGAATTGTCTTGAGTCATTTTAGTGAGTTTCAGTTTAACTGAGGGGGTTACTGGCCATCTGCAGTCTAGCTTGATTGTGGGGCTGCCACCATAAGGTCATCAGACTTGCCTTGGTTAGTGCTTATTAAAGGGAAATGAAATTCCCCTTAGCCCTCGATTACTCTAATAGCTTCGGGGGAGAGTGGAGGAGCCCGTCCAGAGTTAGAAGAAGTTAGGATAGTAAAGATTATAGTATCGTGTCCTCTTCTATAGATGTTAATGTAGGACATGAAGAAGGGATCAAGACGAAAAACAAGACGGGAAAGAAGTATGGCTAAAAGAGTGAAGGAGGCCATACTTAGCTCAGGTACCCTAGGTGTGCCAAGCCCGTACTTGCAGTTGCAAGCCCCTGGGGATCGATTTTCTACACATGTTACAATAAAGTAAAAATAGAAAAAAAACATAACAGGAAATACTGCACGGAAAAAGAATGGCGTAAAACGTGCATATATGCAAGGTTGTTAAAAATCATTCTGCTGAAAAACATAAGTAAAACTGAATAGTGAAGTGATTAAAGTTGATTGAAAAAGAAATCCTTCACACAATTTTGAAGCGCTTCTTTTTGTTGTTAGCTGTTCTACAAAGGGAACAATATAAAGGGAAACAGTTCACTTTCAGGACAATTATTAGATTTTCTATAGTCATTTACTGTACGCACGTTCTCTCCCGCACGCGGACACACACGCACCCAAGCTCAGCTAATAACGTGGCTGCAATTATCAAAGCATTTTATGCGTAATCCATTAGGAAGAATATGTATGGACATGAAAGGATTAAACAGCCCAACCTATTAGTGAATTGCAATTAGGGAAAATAACGTATGTTGTATTCTCCATTCAGTCTGAAAATGATGGCAAACTAAAGAACTATTGATGCAGTGCTTTGTTAAAGGAACAAAATATGTTCTGAATTCAAAATTTTCATTACTCTGAGCATTTTTACCTTCGCAAGCACACCCATTTGCTCACGGTGAGCAGATATAATGGCCACATTCATACAGAGCGAAGTTATTATAAGTCTATTATTTATTTAAACGAAAATCTTCTAATCGTATACACCTACTTAAGAATTAGGAAACGTGTTGTCAATCTAAACTCTGACCTTAGAAAAATTCTGGTGTATACATACGCTGAGTGATCAGTTTATTAGGTACACCATATCATCTATGGAATTTATTGCCTCCTTAGAGATATTGTTTTGTATCCTGTATAAAGCAGGCAGGCTTACCAAGGCAGTGGTGCGCGCGCACGCACACACGCACACACACACACACACGCACGCACGCACGCACGCACGCACGCGCACACACACACACACACACACACACACACACACACACACACACACACACACACACACACACACACACACACACACACACACACACACACACACACACACACACACACACACACACACACACACACACACACACACACACACACACACACACACAAAGTTTGGCATGCCTTCACCAGAATTTTATGTTTCACCTGCTTTACTGATTTGCTCATTTAGAGGAAATACGAAAAGTAAAATAATACAGAATATGCTGTTGTGACTAGATGAGGAACCGGAAACTCCTCATCTAGCCACAACATGGGCCTCAAAAGTCATAATCTTGAGAATTATTCCTTCAATAGGACAAAAGTGGGTTCTACTCGCTATTAACTTTTGCAGGCCTGTTGGCCGAGTGGTCAGTGTATCCGCTGTCCAACTAACAAGCCGTGGGCAAGGATGGCTGTGATTGTCTTTACGTGGGAGATGACTCTCATCGCTTGGTGTGAGATCACCATCTCGCTTATTGCAGGCCTGAAGTGGCTTGAAAATGAATAAAAATAGGAAAAAAATCACTAGCCCACCTACCATATACGAATATATTACAGGTTTAGGAAATAATATTTCGTGGGTGGAAGTTACATAAAAACTAGATTTATCTAATGAACTGCTTAGTGTTTATTATATAATAAAAATTATCAGAACTTGCATTTTCATATTTGACTGGCGCTGAGTATTCTTGACGCTTAATCGAAGTTACTAAATACTTTTTTTTTCTTTTTATTTTACACTCACTTGATGGTCATTTGAGAACAATCATATATTCTATTCTCTATATTACATAAATGCTATATGACGAAGACGAATGCAATGATACGCTTATAATTTTTTTTCTTGTTTGTTTTCGTATTTATAATGTGAATACGAAAGAAGATTTAGAGAACGAACGACATGTCACTATGGAAAAATTCTGCCAAATAATTGACACCTTACTAGAAATTCCATCTGCTTGGCTGTCCAGCAGAGAAATATTTAAAATAATATTAAAGTCACTTTTCGTTCATGCAATAAATAATACAACCAGTCTTTAAATTAACGTAGCGCATTAGATATGACTAGGTTAAACATTAGGCATAACTAGATTAAAGGAATTAAGTTTAATTACTTAATATACTAAAAATTGATATTTCTCTCCAAGTCCTTAACTATGTCCTCAAAGCTATAACAAAAGTAAGGAATGAAATGTGCGAAATACACGGCTAATCGTTTTCAGGATTCTGGGCAAACAAACCTGTTGGTATAGGTCCTGCATGCAGTTAACATAATACACTGGCCATAATACAGATCATAATTTTAGTTATTTTAGACATATTCAAGGGTTTCGGACAGCTTTTCTTTGAAGAGCTGTTTAAACATTTAAACGAACTTCTGTCGAGGTTAAATCTTTCTTTAGTTTCATTGCATTATATGATCAGTGGAAATTGTGTGCTTGTTTGAGCTCACGTTTGTAGAGCTGAAGGAAATCTACGTAATACATATTGTTCAATTATTCTTATCTCACATGATCAGTCTGATTATCCAAAGTATGAAAGTTAACAGAATAGGAAATTTAATAAAAACTCGGATAAGGCAAAGGAATTGTTTTTCACGAAACTAAGATACGAGTGATGAAGGGTTTTGCACAGGCTTAAGGTGCTACGAAAATTGATCTTCTTGAATATTTTTGCAGTACCATATGAAATATTTTTAAATGTAAGAGATATTATTTTGTCGGAGGCGGTTTTAAATGAAAGGAGAACAGCAATCAATGAAGCTTAGCACTTTCGAGGATGCATTGTTTATCGCGTTGCTCTTTTTAAAGCTCATTTCATTTTTAACAAGTGCAGAGCAGGACTGGAACTACATTAGTTATTAAGCCAATTAAATAACTTCCATCCTAGAATAATTTACAATTGAAAAAGAATAAAGGTAAACCATCACTTACAGAACGATATATTCATATAGAGGCCCTTTTCACAAAGTATGACATCTTCAGACTTCCACACCTCTTAAAACGCACTATACTTCATAAAGAACACAAAAATAAACAACTAATGGATACGATCCTTTGAAATTATAACGCATAATTAATTATTTTCATCCGGTTCAGAAGGGAAAACAAAACAAGCAAACAAACAAAAACAGATCCTTGTTTCTTATATTAAATGTCTCAGAACTTTTAAAGTAATTAATGGACAAGCACAATTTGTTATGCCCTTGATGAATAGTTCTTTAGCTCAGTTCTTTATTCGATTAATTGATTTTTTCCCTCTGAACTGTCTTTCGATAAATTTTCATTGTCCTTTGGTGAATTGTCATTTGACCAACTGTTTTTGATCGATCTTTATGGAAGCCAAAAGCATACGTTCTTTCGTTGGAGGTATTGCCTGCTAGACATTTGGCTGTTAGATGGGATGGCCTTCATCGTCTGGTGAAATACCTCAGCCTTTATTAGTGGAGACCTGAAGAGACCGTTTCATGTTTGTTCTCCTAACCATCGTTCTCCCCACCATCTAGCGACTTAATCTTAATAAATATGGTTTCATTAAGCGTCTCAAGATTTCGGAAACTTTAAGGCCTCCGCTAAGCAGCTATAGCTCGTAATCTGTTTACTCTGATTATAAAGCTGTTCTTAAAACAGTTCATTTTCTCAGGGAAAACTGCCCTTCGGATCCTATTCAAACCGTAGTCACTCTTTCACTGAGCCTAATTGAAACGAACAATATTTTCTTTAGTCATTTCATCCAATTTTAATTATGTCATTTGTAATACCAGTTCACTACCTGCAAGAGCGGTGATTGCCTTTTGCATTTATAAATTAGTACAGTGGGATGATTGTCATTGAGTGAAGGAATTTTGATTCCTTAGAGAAGCATCTTTTTATGAAATCAAATGCGTTTAATTTCATTCTCATAAAATCTTTCTGATCAATGGATTCTATCCCATTCAATGTGTATAAATGACAAATTGGCAAACTGAAGTAGTTTTCTCTTTTAAACTTTTAAACGGCTAGAGTTTTGTAATTAATGCCAATTATATTTGGGACTAATTTATCTTCGGAACATTTACTTCTTCGAGTTTTGTTTGCTTCTACGATTTGATAAACTACTCGTTTGCCTTAATTAGAAATCAATTAAAGTGATTACTCTATCGTTTCGTTCCACTTTCCTGGTTCGCTTCTAATTAGCCCTCTTCACCAATGATATTTTCAAGAGTAAGACACAAGGGACTAAGGTAATTGAGTTTGGTCTCAATTAAAGCCTTTTCTTGGAGCATTGATTCTGGTTAAGTCAGCATTTAAATATTTTAAGAACATTCCGAATGATTCCAACATTAATGAAGTTACTGACTAAACTATGATTGCTATCGTTTTATTATTATTAATTTGGATAAATTAAAATTTTATAAATTGGTCACTTTAAAAGTAACTACATATACTCGTATAAACTTAGCTGATCTGATAAGAATCTTTTGAAATCAAAATCCTTTATTATTTGGATTTTAGTAGCTGCATTAACTGTTTTCGTTTTCTCGAATGATTGCTCATAAATTGGATGGATGAATTAAACATCTGATACATTCAAATCAGGCGCTGTGCACTTTGTGATCGAGTTTGAAAAACACTGAGGGTCATTAAATTAACATTAATTTCAGGTACTGTATTTCAGCGGTAGCACATTACTTTCATTCAAACTAGAACTGGTCAGGATCACAGACGATTATAAAAGTTATCTATTGTAATAGAGTTCTTGTATAACAATATGATTTATTAGCACAGAGTTGTACTGCAGATAATAATTTTATTGTGTTTTGATGATCGCATAATTATTGAAATGAAAACTGATATGACTTCATAAATTTTAAAAAGGATCGTAGATGCCAAAATTTATTAAATTTTATTCATCTAGACAGGAAGTATTATTATCATTTTGAATCACTTGATCAATAACATGTCCCAGTTATATAACAATCTTGAAACTGACAGTGAAAATTAATGTACTACAATGTTTTATGAAAATGACAAAATAATCTGATTGAAACTATAATTGAAATCACTGGATATGTTTTCAGGATTCTAAGAAAACAGCAAACATAATATCCTAGCACTCTGAAATTTCGATTGAGTGTGTGTTAATACCATGTGCAATCGACCGTCAATAAAGGCTTTAGGAAATTATCCGTGTCTTTTGAAGTAAGATTAATTCCTCTAATTTCAGATGGAGAGTTGTCAATATTTTGTATGTCAGTGTTTTCTGAAATCATTCTGTATCAACTCACTCTTCGCTTAGAATATAACATCTCCAGAGTCAGCAAAAGTCTCTTGTTTATAAACTTGAACATCATCACTTGCAAAAAAAAAAAAAAAAAACCCTGTTTGGTAGCACTCTATGTATCACTAGCACTGTCCTTTGGTTTAATTTTCTTAATTCTCTTAATTAATTTTAGTTATTATTAACATAGATTAAATGTTGTTGAAAGTTTTTAGTTTTTCATACAAGATTTTAACATACAAGATTAAAAGCGTTCGAATTGAATATTCGATTATTGATATTTGTGCCGTTTTCGCAAGAAAGAACGATTAAGATGTCTGTGATATAATTACGATATTCAAAGAAGTCGATATAACACATACTTTTGTAAAAAAAAATCGTAAATTTACAAAAATCGTTTTGTAAATTATACCACCTTTGCCACGAGTTGCCCCAGTCCTGAAAGATACTTCAGGCTCAAATTTTGTTTGCTTACACTTGGATAATGGATTAAACCAAGTATAGAGTTTATGTTTACAATGCACTTGCCCTAGCATGTACCATGTGTTGGCTTACGCTTGGACTCGCCGAACTTTTATATCTTTCTATATTCGGCATGAAACTCTTAGATTTTCTATCTTTGAGTTTCTTATTCGGCTAAGAAATAATGTTGGATTCAATATCCACTTAATTTGAATAAACCAAGCATATATAATTTCTTGGTATCTGTAGTTATAGATTAAACGTATTTCATATTATCGAATAGAAGATGCTTCATTGGCCAAGTAGATGTAATTTTTAGATACATTTCTTTTGATGAATAATCACGTACTTCACCTGACCACTTTATACTCCTTTATACACGATATTTTTATACACGTGCCTTCTCAGGTGTGTAAAATGGTGAGAATCACTACCAAGACTAGTTTGCCTTGATACAAGAAAATATCCCCAAGGGGAGATATTCGTTATTTTCTTATAAAATCGGATGTTTTCTTTTCCTGTGATCCCAGAATTCGATCTTATGGAACTGTGGATCGTGAGGGAGGAGCGCTTGATTCCCATCTGGCACCCTGATTGTTCTACTCCTATTCATATGAATGAATTTATTACTGCTGTGGCCTAATGGTTATCGCAAATTCATCTTCCCAAACAGGAAATAGGTTTCAGTTATTAGCATTTCAGTAGGAAGGTAGATTTTTTTCAGCGATACCGCCTTGAGTTAATTTCATAGCATTCTAAAACCAGGTGGGTGACATAGTAGTTGAAAACTCTGTTAACTGTTGGTGATTTATACTCTGTCTCTCTTTCTCTCTCTCGTAGTCTGGCTACTTTCTCTGGGGCTGCTGCTCTGGGAGACGACAATATGATGCCACCACCTGGACTAGGTTGCCCTTGTCCCAGACATTTATTTCAGAACTACTGTTTATGTTATTTTATGAAATGAAACTATTAGTTTGTTTTCTAAATTCAATTGATATTCTAAAGATATATATATAAAATGCATACATAAAAAAAAGTGCGTTTGGTAGTTTCAGTTGCCCCACAATATGCGCAGCGTCTTGACACATCATAGGTAAAATATTTGAATTTCACGTTATTGACCAGTGGTCTGCATAATATTACGCATCACTTGACATCTGTTCTGCACGAGTATCTTTTTACAAAGCAGGTTTAGAGTTCCAACGGAGTCGCAGTCAGATTGAGAATAATGTCGTCATCTCTGCAAGAAACTAAATGTATTGATTTATTCATGGTTATTATTTGTTAAAATTTCTAAAAAAATTCTTCCTTACATTTTTTTTTGTTTTTTTTCCATTTCTAGAATTATTAATAAGCTCATTGTATCTGCAAAAATTGTAAACCTATTGTATATTTAGTGCTGTGGCTAAGCTAAGGGTTACAGAATACTGGAACCATGTTCTAGAACAAACAAGAAACCTTTTGAAGTTACTTCAGACCTCCAGTAAGCGGAGTTATTGTGATCTCACACGGGTGATGAAGTTCATCTTTTACCTGAAGAGTTTTTGTAAACGTCCATGCCACAGTGGCTTCGAACCTGTTCAATCGTTCAAAGCAGACTGGCTAACTAGAATACATTCTAAGTTGTATTTTCATATGAGCTGAGGTGCTGACATTTTAATTTCAGTACTATTACTAATGTGTTCCTTATTGCTGTGCTTAATCATTTGTAACAGGGTTTCAGGATTTGAAAGTTTACTTCATTTTTTAAAGTTTTGTATAAGCGTTCATTTTTTAGTTCTTCTCATTGTCCTCCCAGAAAAATATTGAAAGGTAGGTTTGCTATTTTTTTTAAATATTTTTCCTTATTTCTTACCTTATACGCTATGCTGACAAAAGTATTTGGGCATCTTATGTTCTATGCAAATTTTGGATGCTACCACATGCAAATATTGAGGAAGTGTCTGCGTAAGTCTGGTAATAGAAGGTAGGATGTTCTGCATATTTTGCAATGTACTCGATGCCAAAATGCCACGTTCAGTTGAATTGACCGACTTCCAACGTGATCTGGTAGTTGGTGGTCTTTCTGTGCGTATGCTGAGATATGATGATGCTACCACAGCAGGAAAACGCCCTGGTAGGGCATCGACCCTCACTGATCGAGATCGACCAGCTCTCTCTCTCTCTCTCTCGGAATGTTCGAGCATCCCGCATGTCATCAATGGCGGACCTCGAAGTCAACCTGGAAAATGCTGCAGGGACATCTGTCAGCACTAGAACTGTCCGCAGAAAGTTGCATGCCTTAGGTAATCACGGCAGAGCTGCTATGAAAAAGCCACACATCAACTCCTTCAACACCAGCCGACCTTTGAAATTGGAAAATGGTTCTGTAGCGACGAATCATGCTTCCAAATGTTTAGTTCTGATGGTCGTGTTTGGATCTCGAGATTACCCTGGGTTTGGTATATTGGTCAACGTGCCCAAAACTATGACGTCTGACGGCTATGTGGACATTCTGGACAACTTTATGTTTCCGAAGCTGTGGAGGTACTTGGACAGTGATCCTTGCATGTTTCGGCACGACAATGCTGAAATGGGGAAGCTTTGCGCGAGGAATGGAAGAATATTCTTGTTGCCACGTGTCAGAAACAATTTAAAAGCATTCTCGGAAGGTCAGTTGCTATCATTCAGGCCAAATGTGGTCCCACTCGATCCTAGAAATGTAATTTAGAAAGATGACATTTCCTATTCCGTAATTTTTTTTTCTATTTCTGGTTTTATTTACCTGAAAGGGTTTTTTTTTCCTCCAAAAGGATACCCATTCTATTTCTTGATTACTATTTTTGTTTTCTTAGGATAGCTGAAATTGGAATTTTGGCAAATTTTCATTTCAATTAGGAGTCATGTAGACTACTATGTCTATATTTGTAGAATTTGTCTATAGATTGTTGATTGTGTACGTTAATTAACGTTACGCCACCTACATAACCGATTCTTTTATATTGCGATTTTTGATCTGGCACTGATATTTCCTTTATTTCATTTATGTCCTGAATATGATTTAATAAAAGTTCTAACGCTATTGAGTGTAGTACTTTAGCGAACACCATTGCTTCATGTTTCTGTTATGTCGTGTTCTATTTTAATTGATTCACCAAGAAAAACTTTCGAAAGGAGGTAGAAAAGTTTTCCCTTTTAGAAACTCGGGTTTTTCATCCGGTAAAATAGCCATATAGCCCAGAAGAACTCACGTAATTTACAGTCATAATATACTGCTGGCCTCGTAGCTGCTTCGGCCATAATTCTTAAAAAAACCAACAACAAACTAAACATTAATCTGTTGATTTGATGTCAATTTTTTCGAGTACACATTTTCATTCTTATAATGCATTATTTTAGTTTTTGAAAAATATATTGGTGGAAATCTTTATTAAGAGCATTTTACTGCTCTAATTATTAGCGAATTTTTATTTCTTTTATGTCCTGGAGGAGTATATTCTTTAGTTGAATGGGGGAGTCAGGAAATGTATAGACGTCTTTCTGCACCGTCCTAATTGTAACATGTTTGTTTACACTCTGTTTTCTAAATCTCTTGGAGGTCCATATAAAGATACGAGCCTCCAGTTTTCAATCTGAGTGTGGGCTCTGTCTTTTAAAGAAAAGTCGTAATCGATTACTGAGATAAAGAACCAATAGGCTTCACTTCGGCGAAGTACACTTATTCAAATTAAGTGGATATTGAATCCAACATTATTTTTTACCCGAATAAGAAACTCAAAGATAGAAAATTTATCTATCTAAGAGTTTCATGCCGAATATAGAAAACTATAAAAGTTCAGCGAGTCCAAGCGTAAGCCAACAGGTGGTACAGGTGGTAATACTAAGGACTGATCGGAGCTTACTCCACCTTTACTACGAGTGCCCCAGCATGTCCAGACTTACGCTTGGACTCGCCGAACTTTTATAGTTTTCTATATTCGGCACGAAACTCTTAGATAGATAAATTTTCTATCTTTGGGTTTCTTATTCGGCTAAGAAATAATGTTGGATTCAATATCCATTTAATTTGAATAAGTCGTAATAGATTCTGGAAGGCTTAGTATTAAATCATACATGAAGGAATTGGAGAGTGCAATAACTGATTAAGCCATCCGGCACAGGAGGTTTTGTTTTCTTTTATACTGGACTGTTTACATTGTATAACTTGTAAGTTTCGTGATAGGCAATTCTGTTATATTTTGTCGTTGAGCATTGTATAAGCGTTTCCCTCTTCCCCAGTTCCTAAGTAGATACCGTTGGCTTTTTTTATTTTTTTATTTTTTAAGGCTGGTCTTGGAAATATTTGAAAAATTCTCTCTGTCTGAGTTTTTTCTAAGTTTTATCCCATTACAATTTTTTAAAAAAATATCAAAATATCTTTAAGTGTTCCCATTTTCTTTCATGGAAGGTTGCAGTTCGGCATTGGTATCTCCTAATTTGCATTGTAATATTTCTGCATATCCTGATTCTAGATTTTACTCTTTTTTTATTTTGATTTTAGAAATAGGAAAACAGAAACGTAGAAATATTAAATACAAATTAGGAGCTGCCGATAAAAAATACTGCAATGTTCTATGAAAGACAATGAGAACAGTTAAAAGATACTTGTAAGTATCCGACACAAAGATGTATTCGGTTGTTGAAGAAGAATTTTAATTTCTAAATGTCTTGGTTATGTTTTTTTTATTATTATTTGCCAGTTCCCCCGTATGATATCTGTTATTTTTTGTGTAATTATATTTCTTCCGCTTTTATATCCCTTTCATCGGATAGGCCTTGTAGTAATTTTCCAGCACCATTCCTTCCCTCCCTCCCTCTGTATAGTTTCATAAATTACTTTTCACAAGTTTTGCTTTATTCTCTCTTAAATTTCGTATTTTTGTGATCTTGCTGAACCACACAAGCGATCTGTTTTGGTTTCTACACAATCTCTTTCCCAATTGTCTCCATGTTTCTGTGGATTCCACCAATCATCTGCAAGACAAATTCCTTACAGATCCTCCAGCTCCATGCACTGTGGCTCTCTTACCGTGAGGTTAATTCCCTCCCACCTTTTGATATATCTAGTCGTACGTCTTGCTTGCAGTTCCATCCCCCATTATTATTGCACTTGCTCTATGGAGATAAGTATTAAGACAATTAAAGAACTTTTCTTTCTATCATTGTAGTACATAAATACTGATTATTCTTATAGTTGGGCATTTATATTGCCACTTGGTTGCATTGCTATCGATTTGCTCTCTCTATCTCACACACATATACACCGAAAAATTTAATTCCGATTTTTTATTTTTGACTGGTATGAATAAACCATCTCTTTTAAGGATATAACATTTGCTTGAAAGCTTCATATTGATAACCCTAGCATTTGCTATTTAACGTTGCATACCATTCCATTTATATTTAATGATAAGATTCTATTTGTTTGGTAAGACTTTGAGGTGTCTGTCTGCAATATCGAAGATTTTTTTTTGTCTAGTGATCTTTTTTACCCTGTCAATTATCTACAAACCTCACCAAAAAAACAAAGAAAGTGTTTAATATTATTACGTCTGCAAAATGCATCTGAGGGAGCTAGACCCACGGAGATACCGACAGCTAGTCGATGACAGAGAAGTTATATTTCCCATACACAAGTAATAGTGGTACCACCATTTTATTACATTTTTCTGAATTAGAATGGTATGTTACAGATACCTGAACTAGTAGTCATATTGAAGGAAGAATGACCTAATATATGATTCATATTAACATAATACGGTGATACGTATGCGAGAAAGGATTAAAAGTATGATAAAGGACAAAGGAGGGCTCATATTGTATGTGTGTGTGTGTGTGTGTGTGTTTTATCAGAGATGCATATGCATAGGTTTCTCTGAAGTATGATGCCGTCCCGCTACTCAGTACACTTTCAATAACGTTAAGTTGGGTACAGCATTTATTTCTTACACTAGAATATTATTTTCTATACTATAGACATATTTATTTGTTTTGCAGTAGAAATATATCTACCTGTTTAGTATAGGTAGATATTTATATCTATATTATTATACTCTAATACTATAATATTTATATCTATCTGTATAATGTAAGAATATTTCCTGGAATGCAGTATAAAGTACAAACATTCCCTGTTTTCTATGTACTTTTTAAATTTTTTTCGTGTTTGTTACTATGCGTGCACGTGGCAGAACGTAATTATGCTATAAAATCTTATGAAATAAGAAATGCGACCAATGATAAATTGTGTATAGTGTGAAGTGGCCTCCTGTGATGTGGCCTAGAACTCCATGGAGGTAATAATAATAATAATAATAATAAATACGTGGTGAGGTAGAACAAAAACATACCTTAAAAATGTATTGATTTCTTTTAGTTGTAAAATAGCAGCTATCTGCCAGTTGATAACCCTTTTATAAATATGTAGACACCCCATCCACCTAGCAACCCCCCCACACACACACACCTGAAAAAGATAAAAAGAGCTGCAATGAAATGAAGGATGTTGATAAGCGAAAAATGAAAAAGCTTGAAATATAAACAGCAAGCGAACTTCACTAAAACATACAATGAGTAATATTAGAGTGATGAACATTTAGTCAAACTGAGAAAAATCACTGGAACATGCGCTTTACCAAAATCGTTCAAAAGCACCGCCATGAGGCAGCACCAGCAACTGATTCTCCGCGAGTCTGGCAGCAGCAATTCCTAAACTCCTTCGTTGTTTTGAAGGACGAGATGCGGAGGATATGACACCTGTTCGTGCTCTTCTCTTGGTGGTGTGTCAGTAATGGCTACATTCGCAATATCGGTCTTACTGCATCCAAACCACATTTCTTTATGGTTATTCCGGGATACTTGGACTATAGTACGGAAACAAACATAGTGAGGGATTTCGGTGACGTGACGTCCCCTCCCCAATTCTTTTCTTAAAGAGGCAGCAAAATGAAATATTTAGACGTGAATATTTTCTTTGAATAACAGTACACATCAGATATGCTTTCCTACCAAGGATACTGGTATTTACTTCTCTTTTGCAGTCTGACATCGAAAGGTAAGACTTTGTCTATATATGGGACAAACACTCCAGTTAGGCCTTACGTAGTCTCGCATTCCATACTTAGTAAACTTTAGTTTTCTTCCTCCTCCTCCCTAAATGGAGGGGAATAATCCAGCTTGGTGAATGAATACTGTAATGTGAAAAGAAAGTTCAAAAACACGAAATAAAAATTTTGCATAACAACATATTATAGTTCCGTAAGAGTTTCTGACTATTGATAACTTTGTTTCCTTAAGCATTTTACAGTCAGTAGTAAGTTTCAGGAGACTTTTCATAATCGCCTCCGAGCTTTATACCATATTTCTGTCCCATGATGTAGTTATTGTTATTCTCTTACAAGTGAATAACAATAAATGACAAGCAGCGTTGTAATAATAGGTTTAACAGACCCTAGTTATACGCTTTAGGAATTATTTAAGCTTGGTCAGTTTTTGCATTCATTAGGAATTGTTTGTTACATGATGTGTGATATAATTGCTCTCCCAGTTTGAAATATAATATCTTATTTTTGTAGTTTTGGTATATATATATCCAGCTAGAAAATGTTAGCCATTATCGGCATATTATCATCTCTTGATTTTGAGGTTTTACTTTTTACTGTGTTGCAATCATGTATTGTGTTTGAATGTACGGTTGTATTCAGCCATCTATTTCAAAAACAGCTTCTTCACTTGAAGAACGCTGTTTTTGAGATACGTGAATAACATCGCGAACATCTGTTTATTCTTCACTGCTGTTTTGATTCATGGAAAATGATTTTAACACGTTTTATTTCTAGAAATAAATATAATTTATTCTCAGGATTCAGTAAGTTAATAAAAGCTTATAGGTAAGTGAAGTTCTTGAAAAGTCTACTAGTATTTTTTTTTCCCCAAAGTTTATTTGTAATTCCAAATAAATATGTAAAGAAATTAACATGCGAGACCAACACTTACAAGTTGTACTTTTTTATATCTGTTACAAATGAATGGAAACCTATAACACATCAGTACTGCAGGTGTGAGCCAAGAATTAGATAAGTTAGGAATTCTGCTTTGTATATAAAACTTGTATTCGTTTCTTTTTTTCATTTTTTTCATTTTTACCTTTTTTTTCTTTCTTAATATATCATCCTTACATCCACTGCGTGAGCTGATGATAGCGATATCAGACTTCGTCGGTTATCTTGCGTGTATTTATGTGAGGAGGTGGGGAGAGAGAGAGGAGGAATCGGTTAACTAGATACTATCTCAGGTTCCTATGTGCGTTCCCTATTTCAAGTTCTATATTTTTCTTATCCCGACGTCTCTAGACCAGACTTTCGATATTCTAGTCGCTAATTCAGGTTCTGTTTAGACTTCTCCAATACGGATTTAGGTTCTACTTCTTAAACTACTTTTAACCCTCGGGGGCTCGCAGCTGATCTGACAGATGCATGCAAAATGTTTAATATAAATATTCTTAGACAGTTCAGTGTATAGCTTGGTCATGAGTAGCTGTGCATTCATATGTTGCGAGTGATATTCCACACTGTTTTTTGCTGTCAGTTTGGTTTAACACATGTTATGTAAAGGTTTGCGATATTTGACAGTAAATTGTATCTGAGAGATACCGCGACCTCCGATGTCAGTATAGTATGGTTTAGTTGTTGTTTGTTTATTTTTTGTTCAATAATTTCTAGATTGTAACTGAAAAAAAATAAACCATCATGTATTACTGAAATAGATAGAGAGCCAAAGGCTTATTTATCATCCTCTAGGAGATGTGCTTTACATGATGGAAAATACTAAGGAAAGTGATCTGGAGCTTACTCCACCTTTACTACGAGTTGCCCATAAGGTTGCTTATGCTTGCATCCGCCGAAAATTTTATAGTTTCTATATATTCGGCACGAAACTCTTGTAGTTTCTATATTCGGCTATGAAAATAATGTTGGATTCAATATCCACTTAATTTGTACCATCATATATTGTATTTGTAGTGTTTTTTCTTTATGTTTTATTGTATTTTAGCACATACGAGTAATGAATGTATCTCTCAGATATACTGCGACCTACGCTGCAAAATTACCGCTGCGGTCTCCCGAGGGTTAAAGAACACTTCTTTCAGGGCACCTATGCGGCCATGTTTTTTTCTTCGGTCTTATACGGAGATGGAATGATAAAACATCTTTGGTTATATGAGATATTTTATTAAAAAAATGTCCCTCGTGTGAGCAACGAGAAACGAACGTGGTCTTTTCCAGTCAAAAAGTGATTGCTGCTTAATCATTTGAATACGAAATGAAAGTGTTGGTATTACACCTGGCGATAATAATCATCTTCTACCTAAAAAATTGTTAGCGTAATATATGAATTCAGGAACTGTGGGTAGAAGATCAAACATGTTATCGATTCCACTACTAAACTCTGGCGTATTTTTTTTTATTAATTTTTTAACATTACAATGTAATGTAAAAATAATAGGTGAGCGAATATTGATTTTCTTCTCTGTAATGTTATTGTCTTCTTGCTTATCACTACCCGAAGTGGCATTTTCAGAGAATAACTTCCTTGGTCTAGTATGGGTATTCTGCCTTTTGCGAGTGGGACTATCATGAAAAAAGAAGGTCGGACAGTGAAAGTAAACATCGATTGTGATGCCCTGCTTGCGAAATTAACTGGCAGTGTATTCGTTTAATTAATATTCATGATAAATTATTAATAAAGTAATGATAACAACATGCTGTTTATTTATTTATTTTTATTTTTATTTTTTATGCCAGTGCGAATTTAGTGTTCAGTCTTCTACTGTAAATTAGTTATGAAATAACGTTCCCGCAATTTGTGTTATCAGGATGTTTATTATTTAAGCTTTTGACGTCCGCATGCCATTTTTTTAGTGCTCGTTTTTCACGTTTACAAATGAAACAATTATGTTTTTAATGTAAAATAAAATCTTATAGTTCGGCTTATCGTATCGTACAAATATTAGAAATTATATAAAAAAAAATTAAGACCCCTTTTGGGGACAGAAATATTTTCTCACAAGCGTCTTTCGATAAACTATCAGTTATTATTTCTGATAAGAATGAAAAAGATTCTTAAGCATTTCCTAAGAGCTTACGTTCTTAGAAAACTTTTCGTTCGATTCCTAAACGAAGAAAGCTTTAACTTCCTTAATATATTAAATTGTATCAGAGAAATAGGGAACTGTGATATGCAGTGACCAGAAAAACTCTTATTCACAAAGTGGTTACAAAAAAGCACGATTTGCCTCTGAAGAATCTTCGCAGTTTTACATTTACGTCGTAGCAGTAAACCTTTCAACTGTACTATTTCAGGATGAAATATTTCTGTTTCCTATTTTTTCGTGACGATTTGGCGAATACCGTTATGCACCAGAATAAAAGGCACCTGCAAATACTCGTCCGTGTCCATTTCTCCGATTTTTCAAGTTAGCTATTTGTCGAGTAACAGAAATAAATGGAACAGCCATCTTCGATCGTTGTAAGTGAGATAGATCTTTTGTAAAGAGGTCATCTGTTCTTACTTTACCGAATTGCTGTAAACTCGAGGAGATAGTTTGCAAATAATCTTTGGTTACAGAATCAACCAATTGTTACAAAATGAGAAAATGGAATTTGAAATGAAGGGACGTACCTTTAAAATATTTACGGAAATCTTTTGTTATGGAGATTAAAAATTTAATTTGGCCTTAGACACGCTCTTCCTTCGTTAACGTAGTGAAAAGTCAAGGATCGCCATAATTCTAATAAGATATTTTTTGCGGATAAAAATTGCGTAGGTATTTTCACTACGATTAGATATGTGCTCACATTAAACCAAGTCAGCTCTACTCCTCTTTAAACTAGATAATTTCTTTTTTAAGATTTATATGCAAAGATTGGCGTGTTGTCTCCAACTCACGAGTAGTAGTTACGTTTCGTTAAGTACATATATGTGACTCCTTATTAATTGTACAATGGAATGTAAATTATGATTTGACATAGTTAATTAAACTACAATTAAATGACAACAACAAATATATTAGCAAACATGGATTAATTCCGGAGGTTCTACGACACATCCGTACAGATGCGTCGCGGAACCTCCGACTGCTAGGAAGAAAACACACCGTGTCTACAGTCATTAATAGTTTTAATTCTGATTGATCCCACTCACAAATTTCAGCTTGTTCTGTGACTTCAGATATCAGTTACCTTACCGTTACGAATATTTTCACGAAAAGCTGAACGATCCTTGGGACCATTTTCTAAGAAAATTTTAATTTTACGTTTAATATTCATTTTATATAAATTTTCACACAAAGAGTGATTCAATATCTAGTAGAGAGTTTTTAAATTTTAATTTTAAATAAGATAAGGATTCGAAAGTTGAATGCAAAAATTCACGATAATTAAATCCCACTCAACGTCGTCACTGTCAAATTAAATCCAAATCAATGACTAGTAAAGCAATATTCATCTAATAATGCACTTTAATTATATTTTAAGAAAAATGAAGATGTATTCATAGACTATACTGGTTACTGCTCCACTGCTGATTAAGAGAAACAAATTTCTCTTAAAAAGAAAACGTTTTCTTTTACATAACACCATAAATCTCCTCTATGCATTCTGTCAAACCCAGTTTGATATACGCTCAAAAAAGAGAGTATTCCCTACCCCAAGGATATTTATGGTGTTTATTAACGAGATTAATATAATTATGACATTCGTGAGGAAACTGCCGTGAATATTTATTCACGGTCCTATTATATCGAATATGTATATAAGTTACGGATTGTTTATTTCAATAAATTCATAATACTAAAATGTCGTTATCAAAAATGTATGCACATTGACAGTCAGGAAGACTAATATTGCACATGTTATATACATAGGGTGTTTAGTTAGGAGATAACATTATGTACTTTATGAGGTCATAAGCGTGTAACTCACCACTGGTCCGTGCACTCATCAGAATTTTCATGTGATCCTTTGGTTAATAAAAATATTTCATAAATCGATTTAGAAATACTATGTTAAATAAAATTGTCGGCCTGGTTGGCCTAGTGGTTAGCGCATTGGTTCTCCAGCCAAGAGGCCGCATGTTCGAATCCCGCTCTGGGCATGCATGTTTGTGATTGGCCTGCTAACTGTGTGGAAAAAGCATCTGCGACCTACCACTTCCTTCTAGCAGAAGGCTTCACTTCCAAAACTCTCTGAGGTACGGGAGTAACCATACAGCGTCCAGTGACGTCACATGTGAATAACTAATTAAAATAACAGTAAACATGTTTACTGCACTTCTTAACAAGAAGTCGCTTCAAGTTGTGATATTTGAAGGTTGATTTTGAGAAGCATTGTTTATTAATTCTATAATCTAAATGAGCAACTGCGAGAGAAGGTGCTTCCTTTTCCCTTTTCGGTTAACTCATTATCTAAAGTGATGTATTTATTCGCGTGTCGCTGCTGAAGGCTCTCCTCTCTCTCTTAGGTCATAATTCTCCGATTATTTAACACTTCCCTTCAACACAACGCAGTCCTGTTAACTCAAATAATATTCTCTTGAATTGCATGCATTTTACAGTTAAAATGTTAATTGCCAAAGTGAAATATAAAATTCATTTAAATAACTTCCGTGAGGCGCTTGCGTCCTCTGCGCTTGGTCGCTCGAAGTCAGACTTAAGTTCAAGTCTAATCGCCGACTGGAGGAACTTTTTTTTCTAAGCCTTTCTTTTCTTCGACCGATTCCCTTCGATCGATCTCTGGCAAGGGCAAGCGGGCTTTTCCTCCAGAAACTCGTTTTTTTTTTGTTTTTTTTATCCCATAAACTTAAGAAAATCGACCGTAGTATCCACATTATTTGAGAAAGTAACATAGAGTTAGGTACCAAGAGATGGCAGTACTTGTTTTCCCGCTCTTCATCGGTGGCTGCTATAATTTGTGACAGACATGGGCCAGCTATCTCTGATTGGCTACCAGTGGAGATTGAACTGCCCACTCAGTCTCCAAAAGCGAGATAGGATATAACGGCCTCGCCTACTCCCTATAAGGGAATAAAAGGCGTTAGCTGATTTATTTATAACTTCCGTTCGAAGTATTCCATTAATTTTATTTAAATTGAATATACCAGTTGAATGTGTCCTTCATCATTTTCACTTGCCAGCAACTAATGTAATTTCATTCCTTTGTAATAAACTGGAAAATATCCAAGGGAATAGAAAAGTCAACTTTTTTTTTTATTCAAGGTCACATATTTCTGCAATAATAATGGAAAATAATTTAATTCGGAGGTGGGTTAGCCGGTCACATAAGGAGATAGCAAGATTTTATTCCGGTCACACACAAATACTAAAATACTGTGCAGTGTGCAATAGATGCTGTAGTGTGAATAGTAGAAGGTGGATCACGTGGAGATCGTATGGTATATAGTAGTGACATTTTGAGATAAGCCGTGGGACTCCATGTATATATATAATATGAGAGAGAGAGAGAGAGAGAGAGAGAGAGAGTGAAGGAACTGACTGAAGTTAGGCTCTTTATATTGTATGGAAGTTTGTTTAGCAGATCTGGGACGTAGAATTGCCGAGTTCTTTACTATATTCATTATTATAATTACTTGTTATATATGCTATAATCTGAGATCTAGTTACAATAATAATACTAATAATGTGAAAATCTGTATTTAACATGAAATAAAAACCTTCAAATTTTATGTTATAGAATGCTACGTTAAATATTTTAAAATAAATTTTGACTTAATCATCGTACTAGAAGCTTGCTGCAAGGAGTAACAAGATTTGTAGTATAACGTGCACCTTGTTTCTTCTAAACTGAGACTTTTCTTCCTGTGTACTAATTCTTGAATCGGATAAGTAATGAACACTGATGAAATTTTAGAAATACATCTGAAAAAAAAATGCAACTTATTTCAAATTCAGAAATTAGTTAAGCCCATTTATAAGGATAAACCTATATATAAAGTAACCTGATTGTTGTAGAGAAAACGCATGCTATTAAAACCAAAAAGATTATACTACAGAAGTCAAAACGGTTCGAAGTTCAACAAAATGTTTGCAAAAATACCATTCTTCGATAAAGCTGGAGCTCTTTAAACGCAAGTTTCTTACAAACATCGTGATAGTTTTCGCGAAAACAACGAAGATATCAACAGTTGAAAATTTAGCTTGAAGATTCCAACTGACTTAAGACATAAACTACTGTAGATATAGACACTTATATCTACAGTAGTTTATGCATATAAAATAAAGGGATGATTTTGATATAGAACGGTTTCTAGTTCAACACTACAAAAGGAACGATGTTTTTCTCCTTGTAACTCCGCTTTTATTGGCGACAATGGTTTGAAATTATAGTAATACAGTATATACTGTATTTTTCTTTTTCTTTTCTTTTTTGCAATAATCCGATCTCTTTTACTTCGTGTATCTACTTATGTGTGTCGATATATATTCGATTTTTTATTTTGCAGTAATGGACTAAAACATTTTTGGTTCTTTAGTGCTAGATTGTTCGCGCGGTTAGCCTAGTGGCTTTGCGCTTCGCAACCATATGCATGGGGAAGGAGTGTCCTGGGTTCGATTCTCGTCGCCCACGTGAGGAGCTTAAGGATCTTCCTCAGCCATAGCCAAGTTAGCTGGGCGTGGACAGCAGGGTTTTCCGACCCCAGTTTAGAGTTTTTCATCCCGCAAACCGGCTCCGTGAACACACGGATCTACAGCCATAAATACTTAACCCTCAATGAGGGGGCTCAACTCGCCCCAATAAGGAAAGGGAGGAAACTCCATATAAATAAATAAAGTACTAGATTCGATTCTAGTCTCCAACTAGAGAACTTTTTCTAGGCTTTTTTTTTTTTTTAGGCGGCTCACAAATTTGTTGATCTTTGCAATTTTTTTCTTCTCAGAAACTCTGATTTCTAGTTCCCTCAATTCAGAAAAATCGACGATAAAACTCTCACTATTTTCAGACATTAGCACCATTTTGAGGTTGGAATCACGTGATAGTGTCAATATCGGTCGTACTGGCTCCTTGATGTCTTCAGAATCATATGTAGCCATGACCTTATCTATTGGTGACTTTAGGTAGAGACCAGCTTCCTATTAAATTACCAAACGTTAGTTAGTCGGAGCTAAAATATGATATTATGGAATTTTTAGATTTCTTATTGGCAAAGCAGTGTGATTATAATAACTTCTCTTCGCTATAAATGAATTTTTGAATCGAACATAGATCGAATGATCTGCATCATGACGAGAATATGGACTCTTTTCAACTGAAAGTGAGTTACCTAATCTCACATGAAGGTAGCAGGATTCTTGCTCCTGGGAGTTTTCATTTTCCATACAGGCGTTGGCCAGAGAACACACACATAATTCAGAATACTGTTTGATTGCCGGTAGAGATGATGTAGTGTGTAAGGGATGGATTATATGGGTATTCGTAGGTGGTAGAAATCGTTGTTTGAATAGTGGGTTATGTGATGCTGAGTATCCTCCCACGATGAATACCCTCCCTCTCCTAATTGTTATCAGAATTCTCATATCTGTGGTCATCATTTGATCAACTATTTTATTTCTAGCCCATCTCTCAGACATACGTAAAAATCGACTTGAACCTATTTATCATAAAAATTATTCATCTGTCTCTTTACCCTGCCAACTTTGCATATATATATATATATATATATTATTTATTTATTTACATTTAATTATTTATATTTAATTGCTGCCTTCACTTAAAAGTATGCATAAACTATCTGAAACGTTTGACTTATAATATAGGTTCTATAAATTCAAAATGCATTTGATGTTTTCCATGTTGATGTGCGGTTTATTTAATTAGCAGATGATATGATGATATAACAGCCGACCGAGATGCCCACAGGCATCCAGAACCATCTTATAAACCAATATATTACTATTTATTGTAATTTACTTTTGCTTGTGTATGTGTGTGTTCTGCTGGCCGGTTTTCCTGGTTGCTGGATGAAAAACTAAAACCTCTGCACAAGACCGGCGAACTCACCTTCCATTGAAAATCTCTGATAAAGGTACTTGGACTTCCTAGATGGATTCGAACCCAGGTCTTTCCAACCAAAGGGTTTTGTCTATACCGAACGAGCTATGGAGGCTTATTGTTGATGCTTTAATCATTGTGTTGGTGTAATATGACCACCTTTGGCCTCCTTGCACAAGTAAACTAGAAGCCTACCATGTTATCGATTTTCGTGGAATATATTTGTAATACTTATACCAAAACTACTCTAGATCAGTTGCTGTGATTCTGTTACGAAACACACCTCTCTATGATTGTCTGTAGTTATTTTTTTAATGAGTGCTGTTGTGTTGTTTATATTGTTATCAAATTCATTCTGACTTAATACCGATTGTAAATGAACCTTATTGAGTAACGTGTGAGTAGAGCATGTATAACAATCCAAATAAGTTGTGTTCGGCGCAGACAAATCAATTACATGCTCGGATATAATGTTTTAAATATATGTGTCAAACGATGCATGTTAACTTCCTGAACTGCCTTATAAACTTTCTGTAAGCTTACTACAAAGATATGATCTGTCATGGGATTACGATAGCCTTAATGGTACAGACATAAAATTATTACTCGTGAATTCTGTTAATGATAAATAGCTTCAAATGTATTTCCTCGGGAACCATCATTACATAACCCGATACATTTGGGAGCATTACAGGTCAGTAAGGGAGGAGCGACTAAATTAAACTTATCGATTGTTACTATATTTCATGCAATATTCAACAGAACGGTGATGTTTATGTTAGTATTCATGTAATGAGCTACAAATAAACTAACCAGACCAGCTATGTACTAGTTTTGTGGAAAATATCTGTTTATTACAGTTTGGTTGAGAACAACATGATTAATTCATAATTCTAGTAAGCCTATCAATTACTGATGAAGGCTCAGTTAATATCATTCATCCCATGCCATCCATTTACCACCTGTGTGTTGTTAAATCATTAAGAAGTATATCGGGACTTGCAGAGTTTCCATTACGTCACTTGAATTTTCCTCTGTTTAATCCTCAGATATTAACGAGATTTAAAGTAAAAAATAGTTAATGGGAATGTTAAAATTGCTGCTATGGAATGCATGCCCTTTTAGGAAGAATGAAACTTCTATAAGAAATATTATTTTTGTGAATTCACCGTTTTTTGTTTTTTTTTAACGTTGCAAGATCGTAATGAGCTTGCGTGTTATTCACCACTTTTCTTCCTTTGGTCTTCGATTTCATATATATTTTTTTTCTTTTCTCATAACGCTCACGTGCTTAATAAAGACCTTCATTTCATCTATCTCTTTAGAATGATCACATTAAATAGAACGCCCACTTCCAGCTTTTCTCCAGAACAGCTGCCTATAAGGGAGAGAAAGAAAAGTGCAAATCAGCGAAGACAATTAATCGGCAATTCACAAAATCCTAACGAATTCTTGAACTTCGGCGTTCCTGAATGAGTGCGGAAAGATTAATTCTCAGAAAGAGATTTTACTTGCATAATAGATTCGATTTATATTAAAGCGAAATCGCTGTTGAATGTGCATAAAGTAATTTATGTAAATATCAATTCTTTGGACTAATAGTTAACGTAAAAAAACGCCACTTAATTATTTAGAAAGGAAACCCAAAATGAAATGAAAGGTGGATTTGGGGACACTTAAATTTCCGAAATCGAGAGCTATCTTATATGACTAATTTTCCTCAATATTACGAAAAGGAATTGCTTATAGCGGAAATTCAGAATTTTAATGTTCATCACGTGAAGTAGTGAATTATGCGTAAATAATCATATACAGATTATTTATATACTGATGAGAGATGGCTGGAGTGTTATGCGATAAGAGGGTGTGCCGATCAATCTAAAAGGCAAAATCTACAGGACAGTAGTGAGACCAGCTATGACGTATGCTATGGAAACTGTGGCCCAGAGGAAAAATACCATCAGCAGGATGGAGGTAGCGGAGATGAGAATGCTTAGGTGGATGTGCGGTGTGACCAGAAAGGGTCGGCTGAGAAATAACTATGTAAGGGGAACGGTGAAAGTTATGAACTTAGGAGCAAAGATACAGGAGGCAAGGTTGAGATGGTTTGGTCATGTGATGAGGAGAGAGAAAGAGTATGTGGGAAGAAGGGTCATGCAAATTGATGTGCAGGGGGGAGGAGGAAGCGCGGACGGCCAAAGAAGAGATGGAGGGAGATGGTGGAGAAGGACTTGAGGATGAAGAACTTGGCTGTGGCTACAGCTCAAGACAGGAGGTTGTGGAGGAGACTCAACACAAACAGCGACCTACTTAAGTGGGAAAAGCTGCAGAAGAAGAAGAAGAATCATATACAGATAAATGTGAATAAAATGCTAAAATAAAAGATATTTTTGTTTGCTGTAGTTTTTATTTATTAGCTTTTGTTAGCTGGGACACCTTTCTAGAGACCAAACGTGGAATCTTTTCTGGATCACTTCAGGCTTGTAATCATTAGAATGGTGGTCTCGCACCAGGAAATGACATTCAGATACCGCCATAATACATCGCAAACATTTATATCGCAGTAGGATTCGAAGTTAAAACATGTTATTTGGTTGGAGAACGGGCGTTCTATCCATTTGTCTAAACCATTGCTTCCCAAACTGTGGGCCGCGGCCCACTTGGAAGCCGTAGGTTTTGTTGAGGGGGGCCGTGAAATAATGAAAACAAATTTAAAATCTTTTAAGACTAAGTAGATTTTTTTTATCTTACAAGAAACGTATTTAATTTTTATTATTTATTATTTCTTTTTTGTTATTTTTTATATTTTAATGGAAAAAAATCACACATTGGTGCGGGTAGACAAATTTCGCTTCCTGCGTATTTCTTCCGCCGCTTAATGAATATTAGTAAATATATGCTTATTCATATAAGTTTCATTTCAAAGCAGAACTCTAAGAATTGCAGTTTCAAATATTTCACCTGATATTGACTTTTTGTGTAGCAGTATTGAAACACATCCATCACATTAAATTGTTATGAAACTTCTTTTATGTTTTTAATTATTTTTTTATTACTAATCGTTTTACGTTTCATGTGCCTGTACTGCAAATGTACAATAACAATATCTATATAATACAGTATCTATATAAAAATAGGAGATAACGTCCCATGTCAAATGTGCATGTAAGATTCTAAAAATGTAATATTTGCATTTGATTTTTGCAATATTCGCTGTGTATGTTTTGTATTGAATATAAATACTATAATAATATATGTCTATATTACAAAAGTTTTTTCGAGGGGGTTCGTGAAATATTAAAATTTTTCCAAAGGGGGCCCTGACATTCAGAAGTTTGGGAAGCACTGGTCTAAACTAATCGCTTATTGAGTATTTTTACTTAATTTTACAAGATTTCACACCGTATTTAGATCTTTGGACTCTTAACTTTTAGCTCATAAAAATGTAACATGTTTAGTGAAATTTTTAGCAGTTGGTTTACGTGGGGCAAGTATTCTGTCATATGGATTAACAAAAATCGACATTTAATAATATTAACCTTATCAATATGAGTCTTAAAAATATTATTTTCGAACCTTTTCTTTCGCAATATGAATCTGATTCTTTAAACTTTATATTTATAAATTTTATATGAACATATGTTAATAATAACGTACTTTGGAATAAAATAGCAACCGTCTTTGTAACTGTCCTAGACATAATGTCCTAGAGCAGGTTTCTAGAGATTACAATAATTTAAATAATGGCAAATATGGAAATTATCCCAGAGAATCACAAACAAATGCAATGATGAAAAAGATCTATTTTAAAATGACAGTCATTAACAAATGAAAGTTGTTTTATGGAGATATGTGCTAAGACATCAGTGGTGTTTGTGGATTTTAGACGATAACGATTCAAACCCTGGAGCTGCCTTTTCTGGGACGTGAATGTTGTGGTTTGGTTGATTTAAACAGTTTAAGGATAGGAACTGTTCTCTAGGTGAAAGTTTTCGAATTTCATTCAACTAAATTGATAACAGTTATGTAGAAAGTCATAGTTATGCATTATATTAATACAATGCCCAATTACGACTCTGTTTGGTGCATGTAATTTGTTACGCTGCTTGGAGCTTTGCAAGCATTTATGTTTCAATGTAAAGACTGTATTATTTGGTTATGACCGTCACTCCATAAGGCCACCAGTGCCCAATCAGTCCAATCACAATGCTGAATATTTGTCTTAAATTACATCATTTGAGGACTCATTTTATTGAGACTATTGAGAAACTTATATAGCCGTTCTTCACTATAGCTATCTCAAAACTTTTGATAACTGACACATTACGAAGTCTGGATTTCATTTTTCATATCCCCTAAAAATACCATTACAAAATATTGTCCGTCACCGGCATTCTGGAATAGTATAAATCTTAACTTAATACTTTGGATTACCGTTTAAATGTCGATTATTCCTTGATATTTTCGACAGGATTAATGCTATTTTAAAGGTTTCCTGGAACTTGTTCCTGAATGTAGCATTGCAATGCTCCAGTAATTTAAGTAGAGGTAAGTCTAAAGAGACTTCCTTCTGCTTAAAATGGGGTGTAAAACTGATTCCAAATTTAATAAAAATTGATTCCTAATTTTTTCTTTAACAAATCCTCGATGAAACAAGAGATAGTAGTAGATCATATAAAGAGATTTAGAGTATTTTCATTTTATTTATTTTAAAACATTCATTAAGTACCTAATTGATGAATATTTTAAGTATATCCCACCGACAAAAGATTATAAGAATTATCATACATTTTAGCGTTAGATGAGCTAAATGTTTGATTTGAGAATCACTCTGTGTTACACATCAGAAGCGAAGAAATTCGGATACTCACTGTTTCGAACTTTCTTACTGTACCAGAATTTAACAATCCGGCTTTTAATCGTTAACAAAACGTACAAAACTGTCAGGCTTGGAGATTTCGTAGTTATTTCCCAGTGCATGAAAAGCAATGAGTATTTTATATTCCAAAGTTTGTTGTAAATAAATAGAATTGAAAAAGAAAAGAATTTCATTCGTAGCGAAAATTTCACTCTCGCCAATTTAATGAAATGGTATCTTGGAAATCCATTCCAAACAGCTTTTATAAACATACTTAGTCCATGATTCACGAGATTCGAAGATCACACTTCATCGCGTCCTCTTTAAATGACAGCCATATTTCATCATTTATTGCAAAGTAGTTTGCCCACAAGAAGTTCGTGCATTAAAACTACAAAATATCCTTTCGCTTGATGTTATTAAGTTTCAACATGACGCTGGCAAATATATCAAAAACAACGTCATACGCTTTTCACTAAAAATTCAGTAACATTATACGCGTCATCATTTCCTTTTCAAACAAGCATTCTCCCCCCTCCCCAGCTATGTGAGATTTTTTACACCAAAGATTCGCTATATTCAGTTGATTAGATTCCCCGATAATGCTGTTTTGTGCGAAGAAAGATGAGTACCAAAAATCCGACAAGTCCTGTTTATAGTTCATTCAAAAAGCCTTGTCACTATGGTTGTTTCATTTATTATAAGGATATATATATTTTTATGCTTACATCCTGAAGAACATCGATTTTTCAAGCAATGGATAAAGCTAAAAGCGTTATATCCACGAATAGATAAGGAATAGCGAAACGTTTATACAACTGGAGAATAAGTTTTGCTGATAAAAGAAAAATAAACCTCATATAAGTGAGATTTTTATATCGAGTTAAATACTGTTTAAATTTGTATAATAAGAATGTTAATCGTAGAAAGAAGCGAACTTATGGACCGATGATGATCAGCGAAACTAATTCTAGAACAAGTGCGATTTGTGTACCCTCTTCAACGAAATTGTGTGGCGAATTTGCTCTCGATTATTAAGATTAAGAAAATTGTTAATCTTAATAATCGAAATAGAGCAAATAGAGCAATGTAATCTATTCTCAATTTCACTCCTCTATCCCTAAATTAATAAAGATTTAAATTTGTCTTGTGTAAACATCCGGTTCTTCTGATTTCGAACCTGAATTGTTTCTACACCATTGTGAGACTATATATGTCTCGTTTCTATTCATTTTTAATCTTATTCTCACACTTTAGCCAGTATTCCTTATTATTAAATACTTACGCAATCCTCTTAGTGTCATTGAAGTGTCGAGGAGTTGAATTTAACATAATCTTTGTGGCTTAACGTGGATGGTTTTATGTCTGTAAACTGTGAAATAGGTGTGTTCATGACCCATTTGGATAACTCGCTTGTCTTTGTTCAAGACCATTAGTATTTAATTTTCAAGTAATTTTCACAAAATAAATTTAAACTGTAATGATCACATTTATCAATTATTAAAAGACGAAATATCTCTTTGACTTTACTGTTTCATTTTTTCGATTTAGTATTCCTAGTACATTTTGCACAGTTTTCTATTAGGTTTCTCCATTCAGGTCTCTGAATTAAAAATAACGTCTGATCTCATGATTATTAGTATTAGTCATTCATGTTAATGGTTACTGTTCATCGGAATTTGCTATCGAACTCATGGAAGAAAAGTTTTATTTACTGTTAGAATCTATTCATATCAAAGCACACATATTTTCGATCACTATCCCTACAAAAATTACCAGGGACTTATCCAGGAACTCAATAATTTTGTTTAATGTAAACTACTTACCACCCCTTAGGTTGGTTTCAAGTATGAAAGCCATGTGCGTCACATATCCGTTTAATATTCCAATATTTTATTTCATATATTAGATTTCCCATAATTTTGTATTCTCAAAATTCCGATCCTACATTAGAAATTCGCTTCTCCCCTTATTTCAAGTTCCCGATTCTTTAGAATGTCCTTAAAACAGTCGTTTAATGATCTATTTTATGAGACGAAGTGACTCAACTTCAGTAGAAATGCAGTTTATTTCAGAGAAAAAGTTCCTTGTTTTATATTTCAAATATATTACTCATTACATGAAGAGCCAAAGGCTTCAATTTCAATTTTTTTTTTCGATTTCGATTTGATTTTGTCATACGTTTTTGTCATACAAAATCGAAATATTTTGTCATAAAATAATCTTAGTGGTTAAATAAAAAAATAATACCCCATAAATTGATATAATTGGCTTATTAATTTTGTCGGATTGGTACTTTCTTTAATATATCAATCTGTTTTTTTTTTTAATTTTTTTATTTTTTATAGACTCAACGGTATTCTAAATGTGGTCATTATGTTATACGATTTCAATGATACAATTCCTGAATTCCTGTTACATATACTTGTTTAGCAGATTAAGAGAAAAAATGATGCAAAGCCATCATGAGAGATGTCGTGATTCAGAGATATCATCTCTGAAACTTACGAACTTGCGTATATTATGTAAACAAATTTTCCATACTATATGTATATATATAGGTTAAAATTTGAACCAAAACCAACAAATGAAAATGCCTGCAAAATTTTAAACATAATTAAAGAAAAGATAATCTAATTTTAAAATCTGCTCCATTAAGAATTACATATTGGGTGATCTCTCCCCTGTTATATCAATACAATACCAGACACACACTAAGAATTGGCTTTCAAATTTTGGAGGAAGGAAAGGGGAGGCGAAGCCCTTTCCAGTGGGTGGGACAAAGCAACGGCCAATATTATTATTTAATTTCGAATATAACTCTCGCAAATTGGTGTTTCATCCACTTATTTTAATATAATATAACATTAAAACCCTTACAACCTTCCATGTATAAATAAAAATATCGCTGTGTGTTAGTTTGGTTTGAAATATAATTATGTACTACAAAAAAACTAAGAACATCGCTACTTTACTTCCCTTTGTTTACTAGAATAAGAAACTAAGAAACCTACAGGTCAATATATTTTTATGAAGGTGTAGGGGGACGGAAGTTTTTTTTGCAAAAATGAGGGTCTCTCTTTAAAACGTTTGAAAACTACTGCACGAAAGTATTATTAACATACTTTGTTCTTCTTATTTATTTATTTTTCAAAAAAAAACTGCATACAATACTCATTACTAAACATTTTTCTGTACAAACGTAACTCAATAAATATTATCTGATATCTATCCAGATATGCACTTATCTGCAGTCGAAGCTTGGATCGCACTATTTTGGAATTTTATGAAAGCGTTAAAGAAGCAGACTTCTTTGCTGCATCAGTTGGAAAGAAAACGGAAATACTGGTTTCTAACTCGGTTATCTTTAATCTTATCCTCAAGTTGTTCTTTTAACTAGATAAATAAACAAAAATAGTAACTGCTTTGCTCATCTGTCTTAAAGCTTTTCGATCATTTTCGTCAATTAGAACTGCATAAATTATAAAATTGGGGGGGGGGGGCTGATATTTAGCTTAAATCTTGGAATATTTTAGCTCTTGAAATCATCAAAATGTACAATACTTTAATTAGAAAATGTAAATTCTTGCTTCAAAATACTTAAATCTCTTGATGCTGGCTAATTTTTAGGTGCATTTTGGATTCGTTTTTGCACTGCGTACGCATATTGTTTCTGAAATGGATTTTGTTGAAATTCAATGTTTGGAATTGCTGCAAAAATTAGTGGATCCATTGGCTTCAGTCTATGATTATTTTTCAAGGGAAGCATGCATATGCATTTAGAAGTTATAAAAGAGTAACATTTCCCTTCTAACTGCATGAAATTAACAAAATTTGGAATTTAAGATGTCTGCTAAAATATATTCAGTATCGAGTTTTGGATTCTGTCAGAAAATTTAAAAAAAAATGTAGGTTTGGTTTCAGCTTGTCAGTAAAATAATTCAGTCTGATTACATCTTTCTAATTTGCAAAATTTTGGCAAAATGATTCAACATGATAATAATCATTGCACAACTGGATGAAATGCAATTGAGACGACTTCCAGTCGCCTTAATTTGAATCGGTTCATTTTAGTAGAAAAATAAGATAAATATGTTTTATAGGCCCAAAAAACCTTTAGATTCAATTTCTGTTGTACTGAATGATGCCCTCATACAAATATGCTATGATAAATCGCATCAAAAATTTTATGAGTGTCTCCGATCCTTTAAAAACTTGTTTAAGACTTTTATATCCTGATACCGTTGCTGCAGTATGGAATATTTATTGTTTCATAAAGCAATTATGTTTTGAGATTGCACTTCGGATAATAATTTTTCAGAATTATTTCTCCTTATTGAATGACAGCCAGAGTAAATCGAAATATGATATAAAATAACAAGGCCACGTATTTCTTTGTAGACTATTTGTTGTGCTGACATCAGCCTACTTGCGATGTGCACTTGACCGACGGCACTTCATGGATGGTTTTCGGGCTGATAACTTCTCGAGAAGCGCGCGATCGATGTTGAATGTTCCAAATTCCAACTGAACCCTGTGAAAGTTTGCTCGTTACAAGCAATGGCTGCAGTGAAAACTAAAATTTCTATCGAAGAATGACTTTGAGATCCTAGTTATACCTGAAAGTGTTAACAAAGGAAGGCAATTACAGAAAAGAGTAACGAAAAGGTGGAAGTTTAAGAAAAGACAAATAAAAGAAATATCAGAAGACGACGCGAAAAAACGCAAAAAAATAAGAAAAATGAAGTAGAGAATGTGAAGAAGAAAAAAGGTGAAAATATCCGGAAACGTGTATTACAATCTTTGGAAAGGATTCAAATTTTAATTCTTTCCTAGACAAATAAAGATAAATCAGTCATAAAATCTCTTGCTTATAAATATTAAAGTATTTTATAATTAAAAATCAATAGAAGTTGTAAGTAGTTTATAATAGCAATTGCTATAAGGTGGATGTTATTCATGGCTGTTCTTATCAATTTTCAAATTTCAGATGGGAAAACTTGATTTCTCGGGTCTGTGGCCTAAACTTTGTTCCATTTGGATGCATCATTAAAGAATCTTAGACTATATCTAATTAGACTATATCTAATATTTTTGTTTTAGGTTCCAAAAATTAGATTTGTAATTTGTATGTATGTATTTTTAAATGGATTTCTCTATTTGCATTGGAATATAAATTATACGTGTATACGACGGGCATAAAAATATATACTTCTCATTTTGAATTAGCGTCGAATCGAAAGCAGTCTACTGCTTTACTCTAAAATCATGAAATTTCCATTCATATAAATACTCAAGACTCCTGTGATACATTTATGTCTGGACTTATTCTTAATTATTTTGTGACATTTTTGGCTGAATAAATAGTGGAACTCAATGAAGAAAAAGAACGTATTGGCACATTTCTATGATTTACAACTATTTGAGCAGCCAAAAGTGTCACAAAATAATTAATAATAAGTCCAGACATAAATTTATCACAGGAGTCTTGCGTATTTATATGAATGGAAATTTCATTCGTTATACTTAAATCATTATGATCACTCTCCGCACTTCCTAGAAATGTGCTTGTCCCATCTCGAGCAACCTTGGTATTCATGTTAATCTTTCAGGAAAAGTCAAATAATAAAAAAATTTTCCACTCTTTAAACTTAATCTTATGAAAACGTTTCTTCTACCTACAGCATAAGTATGCTTAATTTAGACAAAAATGTTTAGCTCATTCAGTTTATTCAAGTTTAAAATAGAAACTTTCTAAGCATAAACCAAAACCAAAGAGAGAAAAACAAAATTTATTTTTTTTATTCGTAAACTAATTATTATTGTCTACAAAGATGAACTAGTTCTCTTAAACATTGTTACGGAACAAATAATTTCATGGTGGACGTGAAAGATAAAAGCAGCAACTATTGTAGACCAAAAATTGACATCTGCTACGGAAGCAGTTCGCTATTGATTCATGATATACAGAAAGAAAATTGTGCTTTGCAAATGGGAACTTCGAACGAGTTTCGATTTGTATGAAGAAATCCTTTAGATTGGTTTTAAAGCGTTCAAACAAAAAACAGATTACATAAAAGAAGAGAATCAGTTGTCTTTTCTTCTTTCTCTTGTGTAGAAGTTGTTCTTATTGACAAAACAGACTACTCTTTTGATAAACAAATAACCTGCACCTTTAAGTGCTTCAGAATCAAATACAAAACAAAAACTACTTTAAAACAGTGGTTACTGTGGTAGTATTGACGAAAATAATTTTGTCACTCACTGGAGTTAAAACCACTAATATGATTGATTGTGAATATGATTTTATTAAATATTCACAGATAAACCATAGGGAATAATTAATTTGTTATATCTCTTAAAATCAGTATTTAACAGTGCGTATATAGCCCTGTCTTCACGTTTCTTTCTGCTACCTTTAATGCTAGACCATCAACAGAAAAATATTTATAGGTTCAATTGTGGTCGTCGACTAAAGGAACTTTCTGGAATCGGCTGGAACTTTTTCCAGCCGATTCCAGAGTTTGCCGATCATTCTTTGAAAGAGGCAAGTAGATGTTTTTTCTCTTCCGCAAGTTTTTTTTTAATTCAGTTATGTTTTTCACTATATTTTAGAATAATATCAGTTATGGTTTAGGAACACGAGAATGTGGGAGTTGTCTGTCTGCAATACTCTCTTCCTGGTAAGCTTAGTGTTAATTAAAAATCAAGTCAGGAGGTTTTCCAGTAAGAAGTAAACCAACATGTCAGTCTCGCACGCACGCACTCACGCACGCACGCGCACACACACACACACACACACACACACACACACACACACACACACACACACACACACACACACACACACACACACACACACACACACACACACACACACACACAGCTAACTGAGGAGATAAAACTCAACATTCAAAGTGTTCCCTTTCGAAATCGATTTTTACCTTTCATGAACGAACGGTCAAATGGTCGGATAACTTTTTTTTTTTGCAGTTTTAGCCATAAAAATATGTCCCATTAGAAATTTTAAGTTTTTGAAATTTTTATTATGTTGAAAGTCGCACTGCACTTTTTATCCTATTATGCAATAATCGATGTAATCTCATTTAAGTTCTGATGACAGTGCAGGTGTATTAGAAAATTTAAAAAAAGAATCGATAATATCGATTGGATGCAAGGCAGGAAGTGGACCGGTAATAATAAACCAAGATTGTATAAATTTCCGCTGTTTCATTTATGCATTGGTAGCTCAAGTCGTGATAATTTAAACAGTACACGGTTTTCAAAGGAATTTTGTGATGCTGTATTTGTATAAGTGAGAGAAAGAGAGAGAGGAAACGTTGCTTCTAGAGGAAATAAGCACAATCCTCATGATTGTGCTATGGAGGCTGACAACGCTGACAGCATGTTTTGCTCGCAGTGAAGCGGTCGGCATTTTAGTGAAGTTTTAAGAATATATTTTATTTTTATTTTTAATGGTGCTTTACTAAGTTTTGGGATTGCCCTTCCCTAGTATAAATAAGCACATCGGAATATCCTAGTGCTCATGAGAGTTCGCTTTCGTTAAGTGTTCTCCAAAAATTACAGATGACGTAAGTTTACAAATACAGATGACGTAAGTTTACAAATATGCCTATAAATAAAAATAATCTGAACAGAAATAACCCACATTAAAATCAATATCATTTTATTGTTGGTTCATTTTATTTTAAAATATACTTCGGATATAACGGACGTCAACTATAATGGATTTTTGATGGATATCCTATCATTACTGTTTAACCGATGTTGATTGTATCGCTAGCCCTATCCTCCCACACTATGGCAAATGTAACCATCGTGAGCCTTAACGACTACAGTGATTGTACGAGGTTATACGCTCTCAACGAGAGTTTTGACTGATCGTTTCGATCTGTTGATTCACTGCTCTGAAATATCACACATACCGTATGTGTGTTCGACGGGATTGATACCCTGCTCTAGAATTGAAAGGTAATATGTACGCGCGTGCTAGATTCACCGATGTAATCGTTCACGTGTGATCACTGACATTCAGTATTGCTATAAATACAGAATGTATATTAAGTTCTTATTGATATTTATTACTACATAAAATATTTCCCAAGGAGAGATTTCGAACTGGCATGCGTTTGCAATAATATTTGAGTTTTTTCTCCATAGTCTGTACTAAAACACGTTGCAGAACATATTAGTTTATATGCCTTATAATGCTTCATTATAACATCAGGTATCACGGATTTTCACCTTATCTTAAAGATAGGGTGATTTCTGCCCTTAAGATATCTGAAAACTGATATCTTAAGGGCAGAAATTGCTGTTGCTGTCAAGATGACATGCTTCTGTATGAAACCGAAAAATATTTATAACTGGCAAAATAGTTGATGTCAAAAGACACTGCGGACCTTAAATTGTTAATTCATTTAATGAGAGAAACAAAAGCTATAGAGAAAAATTAATGTCCATCTTTTTAATAAGGATACATTTTTGTTACAACTCGCTTACTGGATACTTCAGATCCATGTGACAGTCAGAATGGTTACTGAATCTTATCGGAATTAAAGTATTAACCTACTACCTTAACCTGTCAGTTTCCTTAGAATTTTGGGTCATTGTCACTCTTAATCCTCTTATACAACGTAAGTAAGTTAACTTAAAAAATTAGCTCTTCTCACACTTCTAAGTGCTGTTACACAAACCGAACTCGGTTTTATAAAAAGTGTTCGCTCTTTATCCTCTTAGAAGTTTGTTTTGTGCTTCCAAGAAAACAATAAAAATCAATTAATTAATAAATTTCTTTAAACAATTCTTATTGCTTTATCTTTGGCAATGCACAGAAAATCAAAAATTGAGCAGTTCTTCACGGTTCATAGACTTGGCCATTCTCTCCTCTGTTTGTTCATCATGTTCCATTTCGGCGGACGATCGAATCTGTTTTCAGATAGTTTTTATTCGAAACCAACAATTTGCATTTGCTTAATTCCTTCAGGGTGTTTTTGTATTTCAGGAATATGATGCTCCCAAATCGGTGTAACTGTGTCCGGATGAAATGGCTCCGAGGAAATGGAACTGGCAGAGTTTGAAAGACGCGTTGTAATAGAATGCCATGTCGCAGGCTTATCTGTTTGCAAACACTTTACAAATTGGGCCATCTCAGGTCAACCGTTAGTGATACCATATTAAGATAGAAGCGCAGGGAGTCAACTGCAAGTGCTACTCACAGTTGGCGATCCGTCACACTCACCGAATATGACATAGGTTTATACAAAGGATAATATGTAAAAACCGCTGACACGTTGACTACGGAATTATGGGCATCGACTGGAACACGAATCTGCACAAAATCATTCACCACATGGGTTTCCATGGTAACACCGCAATATGCAAGCACCACATTACTCGGACCAACATGCAGCGTCGTCTTCAATGGTGCAAAGAGAGTGTACATGGGATGTGGAAGTTTGGAAAGCTATGTTATGGAGCGACGAATCACATTACACCTATCGAGCATATGGACTGGTGTGGATGTGGAGGATGCCCAGTGAACTTCCCTTACCATAGTACGTAATCCCAACTATGAAATTCGCAGGTGGCAGGTGATGATATGGTCTTGTTATTCCTGATTTGGCTACAAACCTCTATTTGTTGTGCCACGAATATTGAACTCCGAGAGGTACTGAACATTCTGGACAATGCAATGCTTCCTATTTTGTGGTATTTCTACCGAACTAACCATTGTCTCTTCCAGTAAGAGAATGCACCGTGTACGGTAATTGCTTGGTTTGTGGACATGAACGTTACCACACTTGACTGACCTCCACAGAGTCCTGATCTGAACCCTATTGAACATCTGTAGGATGAATTGGATCATTGGGTAAGGTCAAAAAACGTACCTCATTACATGCCGTATACTTTACAGGATTGCTGCAGTCATTGCAGCAGGGGAGGGTCGTACATCTTATTAAGGTGGGCACTGTGATTGTTTGTTCTTCACACTATGGTTTCTGTTAACTTCTTTCCAAACAGAGTGTGTGTGTGGGGGGGTGCGTGAAATCTGTGGTTTAAGACCCCCCCCCCCACACACACACACCAGACAGAGAGGTCACAGAAGGCAAAGCGGTTGGTTATTGTCATGCGTGCGTGTTCGGGAGAAATAACCACTTAAAATTCTTTGTTGAATAGCCGTGAGCTGTGGAGTCGTTGTGGATAGTCGGACTGTGAAAGATGTTGGCCATCCACTGTTTGTGTTATAAAAGGTTTATTGGAAAGCAGAGAAATGATGGGTGCCACACCACTCGTGTAAGTGGAAAACACATAAAGCAGAAACAGAAAGGCTAGGTAAGTGGGAGTGAGTCATTGAGAATGGAATCATCTGTTAATGAGATTGCCCTCTTCTGAATTACATCAAGCATTTTAGAGATTTTTTGTGCCCAACCCTCTAAATGAACAGTATTTCTGAGTTGAGTGGATTTAGAGTTTGTACACGATTCGTAGCTGAACAGATGAAAAGCAGCCAGGTTTCTAGCGAAAAACGATGTCTATGCTACCGTAATAGATCGTATTATTAAAATCCATCGTTTATTTCATAGTCGGATAGTTGAATTTGAAATAAAAAGTTTCGAATTTGAGGAGAAAACTAATGAGAATACAACCTTTGCTATTGGAGTTGCCTTAGTATGTAAAAGATGCGAACTTTGTTCAGGTGTTCATATTTTTGCTTTGTTATTAGTGCTTTTAATTAAGGTTTCACTGGCTCGAATTTCGAACTATTTCGAATTGTTGGTTTCATCAGAGGCTAAGCAGAAATCTTAAGAGAGCAAATTTCCTATTTTCTATACTGGCATTTCTCTATCCGAAAGTTGCATATTTCATAAGCGAATTCTTGGTTATTGCGTAATTTATACTAAATTGTTATGAGAATATTATGAAAAAGTTGTATTCTTTATGAGAATTCAACTTTTCATTCAACCTTCTCTCTCTTTCTCTCTAGTCAATTTCGAAGCTTTCTAAGTTTTAAATTAAGTTATCTAGCTACGAAATAACGGTAGATTTATAATATTGTCTATTTCTGTAAGTTAGGTAAATTACAGAAATATATCATATAAAAAACCCGCCGAACGAGAGTTCACTTACGAAACATAACAGCTTTCTGACAGGATTGCTACATGATTGAAAAGTGGGTTTTCCCCCCTCTTAAGGTTTCTGCTCGTTTTCAGGTCAAACAAGTTTTTCAAACAGCAGTTCAATCATTGTTTGATCAGAAAACAAACAGAAAATAAAAGCAAACATATTGGTTTCTGGGCAGCGTTCGTATCTTTTAAGTAATTCCATACCAAGGCAACTCCGGTGCTGAAGGTTGGATGTTCAAAGCTCTCTGTTCAATTTCGAACATTTTTTAGGTTTTCAATTTCATAATTTGGCTATGAAACGACGATTTTACAACATCGTTTATTTCTATAACTTTATGACGCCAAATTGAAGCCTGCTACGGTTCTTTCTCTAAAACTGAGCAAGCTACTGTACGTTGTGTATGTTCTGAAAAGCTAAATTTAAATATTAGTCCAAGAAGAGAAATTTTATCAGGCTGGTGGTCAAATCTGAGATTTTTTTTTTGTTAGAGAGAAGACAAGGCTACATTTGGTGAATATTATAAGTATTTTCATTCCATTTAAGGAATCGTTTGGAAATCTGAATTTTAATTCACTGGTAGAACATCTTTTAAATTGGGAATGTTATAGCAGGCACTGGGTATTTTAGATTTAAAACCATGGGAAAGTTACTCAGTCGCATACGTACTTAAAGTGGTTTTTACGACCTTAGCGTCATTTATAATTTTTGATGTTTGTCTGTTCTCTGTCTGCTTCTTTAGGCCGAGTGGTACTCTTGTCTCACTCCAGCCAAAGGCCTGCTGCATCGAATCCCGCCTTTGACATGGATGATTGTGATGTCTTTCTTTCTTTCTTTCATTTATATATACTCATACTTACAAATTACGCACTTTCCTCAGTAGTGAAAGACATCAGAGACTGAACACAAATACCTGTACTCTGTTTATCCGTGTAACAATGTGAAAAGATTGTTATTCTGAAAAAAAATGCAAGCCCTGCTTCCCCGTTTTTGTTTTTCTAATGTCCATATCGTTGTACGGAAACAGAAACACATGAACTTTAATAATTTTATTTGTTCGAAATATCCCAGAAAGTAGTCAAATGTTCTACCCACACATAGCATGATTTGAAATGGGCTTTGTGACGAATCGAAAACAGGAACGACTTGTTGATAATTATTTTTTTAATGATGTTTTAAATCACAGTCTTGCATATTTGATTCTATGTATACATAACTCCTTGAAGTTTATCTTAATTTTCTTGCGTATTACTATATACGCATCAGTTATATAGTAATATTATTTTATGATTTGTGCTTTTCGATGAATCGTCAGAGATTATTTGTGTATTGATAACACGTCAAGAGCTATCCTTATGAGAGGGCGCTATGATCGATTGTTATCAGCAGATTATTCACTAATTTTATATCGCGAAAGAATCACTTCGCTTCAACGATATTGCAATATTGATTATTTTCTAAAGTTTCGACTAACTTCCGTAAAAGAAAATTTGTCACGTTTGATTGTCGTTAAATTAAGTGAACTCATTAATGACGTAACATATCCGATTACAATGTATTTATTAGTTTCCTGTGAGTGTGTCATCCTTACGACACAGGACCTCTAGCGTAGCTAGGTTGAACTGATATTTTAAATGGTGAATAGGAGTTGTTCACAAACCTACTCTTTCGTTAAACGCTTCCGCTTGAAGCTTCATTCAGAAGTTTAGAACTTCGTTATTAAATACTACGTGGGTTTTAGAACACTGAAAAAGTTTCGCTTATATCTGCTTTTAGTAGTCCAATGCAAGGTATATTTATAGAAAATAACCTCCTTTGCAGTAAAATCCCAGGCCTGGAATCTTGCGCATGTTTTCCAGCAGGAAAAAAAAAACAGTGTGTAATATATATATATATATATATATATCAGGGGCGAATATTCCGGGTGTTCTAGGTGTGCGGTGCTCACCTAGCATATCCCTAATTTGCAGACTTTGTGTGATTCCTAAAATTAAACACAATATACTAATGCTTCATTGTCCTCTTCACGAGGATAATAAAGCATTAGTGCTTCATGAAGAGGGCACTTTTCGGCGCGTAAACATTGCGTCACATTCGCGTTAATAGCCCGGGTATGCTTTCAAAATGCATACACCTTTGCGCCCTTTGAAAATATGTAAGGAGTGCGCAGCGGTTCAAATTCTTAGCGTTGTAGTATTTTTAAACCGCTGAGAAGGCCTGACTAGGTGAGCTAACATTTTGAGCTCACCCAGCAGCTAGCGTCTGTGATTGATTATTGTGTCAACCAATCCAATTGAACGTTGTCACTTGTCATGAGTTGAGCACTTTCTGTATGATGGCTGTATTACAAACAGCTGTTACACATGTTTTCTGGAACTGAAAATTTGAAAGTGGATGTGAGGAGAAAAAAACTAAATGTTTCTCTTGCTATGTAGTATAGCATCTGTTGAGGTTGCAAAGTTTTTTAACGGTGTACAGGCATTTTTATTCTAGTCTTCGGAAACAACAGACAGTAAAAATATCTCTTCCTGAATAAAACTGAATATTCTGTGTATGATCTACAAAAAATACCAGCAGATGTGAGATTAGATACGCGTACAACACACACGCTATGCGTGTGATGTACGCGTTCTTCTGCTTTTATAAAAATAGAATTGTATTCGGTTTATTTTATGGTTTGAATGTTAACAGTTTTTAGCATTTAAGTGTTCTTACTATTTTTATACATCTTTTACCCTGATGAAGCCAGCAGCCACAGTTGGTGAAACTAGTTGGTATAACTTCGGTACTATACCTAGGGTCCGAATAGTAAAACAAGTAGGGGTTAAATGGATGAATAACACCATTAAGCTTGAGCTGCAAAAAAAGAAACAACTGTGGATATTTAAAGAGAAAGGTGACTTGTAGGCACACGAACGGTATAAAGCGCAGGCCAGTAGGATAACGAGTGTGGTATGAAAAGCAAAAACGGATTATGAAAGGAAACTAGCTATGCAAGCTAAAGAAAATCCCAAAGAGTTCTTTCAATATTCTGTAAGTAAAAGAAAAACTGTACACGGTAGAATGATTTTAAGGAATGCCGATGGCAAGGAGGTCGCTGAATCAGTCGATATTGTGGAATTACTGAGTGAGCACTTTGCAAGAGTATATCATCCAGGTGGTGACATTGAAAGAATGAAGGAACCATTTGTTTATGCGGGATTACAGAAGCTTAATGTGAATACATCTGTGGGATTGGATGGTATACAGGCATGGGTGTTACGTGAAGCGGCTGAAGAATTATCAGTGCCCTTGACCATGTCATTTAATCTGAGTCTCGGGTCTGGTTTAGTCCCGAAGGTGTGGAAAGAGGGAAAAATAGTTCCACTGCATAAAGGAGGATCCAAGACTACTGTTGCAAATTATCGACCGATCAGCATATCAGGAGTCGTTGTCAAGGTCTTGGAGAAAGTAGTCAAGGGAAAAATACAGGAATGGATTGATGAAAATGAGAAACTGTATGGGGGACAGCATGGCTTTGTGAAGGGTAGATCATGCTTCAGTAACTTGCTCAAGTTTTATAACACAGTGACAGTTGAACTGGATAAGGGTAATGGGTTTATAGTGATTCTGCTGGACCTGGCTAAGGCCTTTCACAGGATACCACATGGAATTCTAATCCATTAACTGCAACATATGGGAATGGATAAAGGGTTGGTGAGATGGATGGGTGGGTGGTTGATGGAGAGATATCAGAGAGTAGTTAATTCAGGAGTAGAGTTCAAAAGATGACCTGTGACTAGTAGTGTGCCGCAGGGTTCTGTTCTTGGACCACTGCTATTTAATTTGTTCATTAACGATATAGGGAAGGATCTAAGAGGAACGGTTCATTTGTTCGCTGATGATGCAAAGTTGGGTAGGGAAATAGTGAATGCAGAAGATGTCAAAATCTAGCAGGATGATTTGGATAGATTGGAAATCTGGGCTAAGGAGAATGGATGTCAATTTAATGTGACAAAATGTAAGGTTATGCATTTTGGGGTGAAACGATTAGCAGCAGTATACCACATTAGTGGAACTGTACTCCAGGAGATTGATGAGGCAAGGGACTTGGGAGTGTTGGTGGATAGGGTGATGAAATTTAGGGGGTACATTGGAAAAGTGGCTAAATCAGCTCATCAAATCACTTGGTTGTTGAAGAATTCTTTGACGAGCGGAGATAAGCAAGTTATTGTTCCTCTGTACCGAGCCTTGATAAGAACTCATCTCAACTAATGTGCCCAGATTTGGTCACCTAGGTTTCTTCTTGATGGGAATGAGGTTGAGAGGATCCAGAGGCGAGTGACCAAGATGATAGCAGGTCTATGGAATGAACCTTATGAGAACAGGTTGAAGATTTGTGGGTTGCAGAAATTGGTTGATGGTGGAAAAGAGGAGATATGATTGAGACATTCAAATTGCTGAAAGGTTTCTATAGGATTAATTCAGAGGATATTTTTGAGATCAGGATTGGTGGTGGGAGGACTAGGGGACATCTATGGAAGCTGGGCAAGAGTGTGGTTAGTAAGGGTGTTAGAGCTGGGTTCTTTACTTTTAGAGTGGTAAATGAGTGGAATAAGCTGCCAGAGTCTGTCGTGGGTGCTATGACAGTGAATCAGTTCAAAGCATGGTATGATAGATACTGTGAGAATGTCGAATAGTTGTGTGGACATGGCCTCCCTCGATGAGTCTAAGGACTCATTGGAGTCGTCCGTACTACTACTACTACTAATAAAAAACTTTGTTTTAAAATAAAGTTCACCAAAAAAAAATCCAAATAGTAGTCATTTATTCTCTCCTATTGTTCGTATGGTCAAAAATAACAGTATTACCATAATAGATTTATATATTTTTATTAGAGTCCAAATCGATTACAAATATAATTTTGAAAATTACAACAACAATAATAATTTTTTAAATAATAATAATAATAATAATAATAACAACAACAAAATAACTATAATAATAACAATAAAAATTACAAAATAATAATAATAATAAAACAAAATTATACAGCAGTAAAATTTGATTACAGTATTAATTTAGAATAAAACATAACAATAGATAAATTAAAAAATAGCGATAAAGAAATAATTATGAATATAAAATAATGACAACACAAAATATAAAGAAATAAATAAAATCCTGGTATTATCAGTACAAAAAGTAACAGTACATAATCATTTTCCATGGAATCACAGACTTATGAAACAACTGTAAGTAGTTCACCATTTTCTATTTTACACGCGTCACATGCATGTCACATTTTCTCAAATTTTTTTCTGGAGGTCTGCACATTAGTGCAGTCCATCAACTCGCCGTAGTTTAATTCTACTGCAAATGGTTCACCACTTGCTATTTGAAAAGAATTAGAAGCATATCCGATTTTCGCATCATCAGAGAACTGCCTGCAGTTCACTACTTTCTATTTTCAGATGGTCGGAAGCATGTCCAATTTCATCTGAGAAATCCATGCCGGAGTTGTTAGCATTAGTGTTTAACATACAATCTCCCTCTTTTCTTTCTTCAGCAATTAGGTCATCACAACTGTCTAATTTAAGTGCGTCACAAGGATATCTTATTTCATTAGAGAAATCCAGGCTTGGGTTGTTAGCATTAGTGGTTTCCATGCATTTTCCTTCTTCAGCAACTAGGTCATCACAACTTTCTAACATAAGTGTGTCACAAGCATTTCCTATTTCATTAGAGAAATCCAGGCCGGGGTTCTTAGCATCGGTGAATTCCATCGAATCTCCGTTTTTTGACTCTTCAGCAAGCTGTTCACAACTTACTATTTCAAGCGTGTCAGAAGCATGTTTTTTTCTACCTTCGTCTGAGTTTTCATTTTCTGGTGGTGACTCACATCCTGGGCAAATGCGTACATGATAAATCAAAATCAAAATGTTATCTTCGTTCATTAATGTTAATCCCATTTTTGATTGGCATTTGATTTTTTTCAAATGATTTGTTCTAACTGAGAGACTATTACACTGAGCTAAAGAATTTAAGGTGATTATAGATGCTGTGTGTATTTTGAAACTGGATATGGAATGAACGAGAAATCCGGTAGCAGATAACTTATGTCTGTAATATGTAAACGAACAAACATAAAAGGAGAAGCGTTTTTATAGAAATGACATATGCGAATCATTATAAGGAAAAAGTCCTGCGAGAAATTCTGAATGAGAGCCATTTTAGTGTGCATCATAATTGTAAATTTTAAATATCGTATTATTTCCGTTTTACTTTCTAGTTATGTTTTAATCCTGTGATGAAAGAAATGTGGAACTGCTCATTTATATTAATCAAACAGTTGAATTTAGTTCGTAGGTTTTGATTTGTTAGGTCTAAAGGCTTGTTAGGGTAGATCAATAAATAAATAATTTTCAGGCGTAGGTAAAATATATTCCCACAATAATCTTGACAACATGGCTCCCATATTATATTATTTTGGGAGCAAATGGCACTGTCTTTATATAAAATCTTAGAAATAATCACTTCAAAATGTTACACTTTAGTAGAGCTTAATAAAACGCTTCTATTGCATATAAAGTCAAGGAAATGACACTGTGACATTGTTACAAATAACCAAGTAAACTACAGACTGACAATAAACATTTATTTAAACAAACACCGCAGCCATTCTCTGATTCTATTGTTGCCTCACTGGATTCGAAATCTGTTTGAATATCTTTGTTAGAATAAATTCAGAGATTCGTGTTTTTATCTGAAAAGTATACAGAAATTAATAAGGACCTGATAGCATTCTAGTGATATTTTAATGTTGCTTTTTATTTATGGAAAAAAACAACAACAGAGAATTTGTTTTGAATTTGTTCATGAAGTTTCAGTCATATTTTAACAAAATAAAATATAATTAATTATACCTATATAACATTGGATTATAAATCCTAATTCCATTATGACTTGTATCCATTGTGCATCGATGTGTGTGTCAGCATCTCACAGCGCATTGCAGAACATCCCACGGCAGTGAATTGGTTGATATCTACCGAATTTACCTGCCATTCAAGTTGGGTGATATCCTACCGAAGTGTTTTTCCGTTCAGTTTCCTCAATTTTCACATACTATCAGCAGGTCGTTCGTGCAATGTGTGTGTGTGTGTGTGTGTGTATATATGTAGGAATCTACTTTGAGCTGCATAATACTACTTCGGTGAGAATACAGCAATGCCTTGCATCGCGGTTTTGAACAACACAGGTTCACACAGTTTATAATTTTTAACAATTTGAAAATCGATTTTTTATTTTTTAAAAAAAAGTTTCGAGAGTAGTTCGGTACTGTACTGCATTAACATTCCGACTCTACGAACACAACACCGTAGTGATTTAACATGTCGCAGTAAGCCTGGGGCATTATTTCAACTTTGGTGCAGCAAAGTGGTGGTCGCTCGACGAAATTTTTATTTTTTATTACGTGCGAGTAACCTTCTGGACGCGGTTATGAGGGAAGAGGAATTGTAACAAACCTTGTGGAACTAACAAAAGTAAATGATCAGCACTAGAACTAAATATGAAGCAGAGGAAGATAAATTACACGAAACTGTCGCTGAAGCGCCCACAAAAGAATTCTCATTAAATGAACGTTTTGATTTTTTCTAAATACTTATTTCTTTATGAACGTCTTTATATTGCGGAAAGCATTAAAGTTTGGCAAGCATTGCAAAAGGCTTTCGATGGTTACAAAGAAGAGCACGCAGAAATTGTGCAAAGTACATAGTTTAAAAGCAATTTAAACGCAAAACCAGTTAGAGTACAGCGAATGTTTAGGGCACATCATGGAAAGAACCCACCTGATGTCAAGCTCATTAAGCCATGGAAGACAAAGTTTTTAGAAACAGTTCAGTTCATAAGGGTACAAGCAGTGGCAGACCTTCGGTTTCCGAGGAGACAGTTGAGGCAGTTCAAACTGCCTTCACCCGGTCACCGCAGAAGTCAATCAGAAGAGCTTCACTAGAACTTCCAAGGAGTACAGTCCACAAAGTCCAAATTGTCCAGGAGATAAAGCCAGATGATCGTCCGAGGCGTGAAGAATTTGCTAACCTCATTCTGAACCGCATCGATGAGGATAATGCTTTTTTGCCGCGCGTTTGTTTGTTTCTCTGATGAGGCAACATTTCACGTGAGTGGAGTAGTCAACAGACACAATGTAAGGATCTGGGGATCTGAAAACCCACATGCCACATGAACACATTCGAGCTAGTCCAATACTCAATGTATGGTGTGGACTAATGCATGATCGAGTGATTGGCCCTTTCTTCCTTCTTGAAAAAGAAATTAATGGAAATGTACTTAGACATGCTCAATAATGCCATTCCCCAGCTACAGGAGATGCAACCAAATGTTATCTTTCAACAGGACGGAGCCCCCCCCCCCCCCCTCATTGGTCTCGTGATGCTGGCAATCGTCTTCATCGAGAATTCCCGGATTGGCACAGATTATATTATTTATAATATCCAAGCCCTCTTTAGCTTTATTAGGTATGCTTATGAAATATGTTTGATCATTGATTCATCATCAACAGTTGTAATTATAATTTTTTTTTCTCAAAGGCACTTTTAAGTTTTTTCAGAGAATCTTTAAAATCGCCTACTTTGCAGATCTATTCGCGTTAAAGAAAATTTGCAGATGTGGTAATTTTACATAATAGCAGGAAGTCAATCCGATTTTAGCACGGATTAATAGAAAAGACTGAGAAAGCTTAAGTTGCTAAAAAACGAAAAAGGATGCAGTAAATCAATGCATAATTTAGCGAAGACATCCATCATTTTAAGTTGAGCTAATGCGACATTTTGCAGGTTGAACAAATCTAACAATATTTAAATACAGCGATGCAGATGAGAATGATAAAAAATAATAAAATGGATTCTTAAATAACTACAGAGGCTTTCTAAAAATGTCCATTATTGCGAATGATATCGGAGACTAAATGCATCGAATGGCAAATTAGCATATCAAAGAAAGTTGGAAAAACACACAATGTGGTTCACAAAGAGAATGAACAACAGATGCTAACTAATGATGCCCAATTCCTGTTGCATATTTAAGCATGTTTTAGCCTGAGGCTAAGTGAAATTCATTAAAAAAGAGAATGCGAAATAAAGAACGGACGGTATGTTTTTTTAACAGGAACCTTGGGATTTCATTAGTGAGATATTTTATGTATTTTTTTCTTCGTGAAGTCTCTTTTAATGCTGGGCATTTAAGAAGCAAAAATCTTTGAAACAAACGAAATGATAAGTGATTAAAAGCAAAATGTTGCTGTCGTGTAGGAATGGCTAAGATTTTGATTGAAATTTCAGCACAAAAAAAAGACAGATATAATCATGACGTTGGGGAATTTTTTTCCTGAATTGTCACTTAGCCCCACATGATGACATATTCCCAGAGGTGACATATCATTGCTCAAGTAAATGCTTGACTGCGTTGTTTTCATGCCATGAGGTTCTGTGCTACGTATTCTGATTACCTAAACCTGCTCTTTATAGAAATCAAGTTCTGTTCACTGGGAGGAGTTTTCTAAATTCAAAGATTTTGAATCTTGATATGTTTAATCGAAACTAGATACTTGCATAATATTTTTCATATTTTCAAATGGAAAGATCTAGTATACTAAGATACCTTGAAATGTACAAACTTTTGTGTGAGTAAAACTTTGTATAATGGGGAATTTGCACTTAGTGAGTATGCGATATTTATGATAATATTACAAAACAACTGAAAAACATTAATAAAACTATTCCTAATATCACATATCTGTGCATTTTTTAATTTTCTGGATTTGGAGCATCAACAATGGTAATCTTATGAAGAATGAGAAAAAATCTGAAATAAAAAAGGATAGTAATAAAGATTGCATTATTGTGGAGTGAATTAGTTTCATTTTTGACTTGTGCTGAATGTTTTAGTGCATTAGTATTAGATTCTGCTAAAATTAATTTAGAACATGTAATTTTACTAAGAAAATAACTTGTAAATTTGTTTGGATTTAAGAATCAGTAATGAATATAATAACATTAATTATTATTTAACACATTTAAATGTTTTTTTAAGTTAGTTTATTTCATTAAATATAAATTCCTCTTTTTTTTTGTAAAAATTATGAAAAATAACTTAAGTTATTCTTCAGAAATCGTCATGATGATAATTAGCATTTGGAAACCTGACGGTTCTTTTCATTATTTTTTCTGCTATCAGCTTAAGGAAACTTTCAATGTGTTCTTGAAAAGTGAATGAGACATTCTGCCTAGTTGGCCTGGTGTATAGATTATCCGCTCGGCAACCAACAAGCTGTGTCTTCGAAACTCACTGTGGCATAGATGTTCGTGAAGTATGCACAGTACATGGTAGTTTTCATTGATGGTGTGAGACCATCATTCTGCTTAATGGAAGCCTAGAGTAGTTTGAAAAAGTTCTATGTTTGATCGCTAGAGAAGGATGATTATATAATCCTTAGCCAGCCCACGGTACTAATGGGATTCACATAAAAATATGCATCATCATTATAGCTTCAGGATGTAGTGTCCCGTGGTCGTTCTTCAAAGTCGACTTAGAGCGCTACACGGAGGATTCTTTGCATTATGCAGGCTTTATTTATTATTATTATTTTTATAGTGAAGAGCCACAGCTGTGCTTCGTGATGATCCTACTCTGACAAGAAGGACCAAAATTTGATATGCTGTAACCAGGCATAAATTGATTATTATCAGTCATCTCTTTGATTCCACAGAAGTATTGAATAGGAACACTGCTCTCAGAATTGTAGGCTTTAAATCCCATTAAATAAATAATAAAATTAAAATATTCTCAAAAAAGCCTTGTTTTTTCTCTTCTCTTCCGAAGAAGGGTTAAGAAGAGGAGATTTCGATCACCTTTGAAGTATGCTTATTTCTTACGTTGTTTATGCTGCTATGAGAATTTCAGACACCTGAAGGCAATGTTCAATCGATTTCGATCAGATTTAGCTGTTTGAGGTATTGCCGAAGATCCTCTGAAAAATTCAGCGTAATCAGGCTAAACTGAAGGGATGCGGAAAGGAGGGAGGGGGAATCGTGACCTTATCTCGCATCGTTCAACCGATTTTGAACCAGATGCCGAAACTCTAAGACTATTTCTCGCATAGTTGGACCAGAATGGAGTGGCTGTAAAGGAGAGAGAACAAACTAATTCACCCCCCCCCACACACACACACGCTATACAACATTCAACAAATAACTGGTTGAGTTTAATCAGTAATTCGTTAAGTGTTCCTAAAACGATTAGATGACACATGACAGCCTGATATCTCACATCGGTAGTTTTCGTAATTTTTCAAGTTAAGTAGAGCTTTTTTTCCGCATAGATATTCTTCTTTTAATTTCACCTTCTCGGTGTCCATGCTTTGCGATTCTTGATCACATGAAATCACAGCATTCAGTCACCTATGATTTATCTCTCTCTCTCTCTCTCTCTCTCTCTCGATAATAAATTAGGAATTTATTATCGAATTACCAGAAATCATCGCTTTTGTTTCACTAATATTTAAATTAAGACCAGCATTTCTAACCTTTTTCTAACCAGCAGAATTATCCGTTTTAGATCTTCCTTAATTTCTTATCATGAAGATTGGGTCATCTGTATATTTCAACTTATATCATTTTTTTCACCTCCGGAGATTCTTAATTTTTGCCTGGTTTTAATCTAATCCAACCATTTTCATAATACAGTGTAAATGTTAAAAAAGATAGAGCGACAAAATACCTCCTGCCTTACTTCTTTTCCGACACTGTCCGTTTCTCCAATGATTGATTTTACAAATGTTTTTGGTTCTAACAAGGCTTTCCGATTAAGAAAATTAGATGCTCAGATTTTTCCTTGACTCTCGTGAGATTCCACAGCTCGACTTACTTCATATAAAGAACAAGTGATATCATAAAAATAAATTCTATAATTTAGAAGAGGCTACTTGACTAGCATTATTTTTTTAATTATTGAGAATGTAAATTCCCCTCTGTAATTCGATCAGTACCATAACAACTGCAAAAGCAGCTTCTAAATTGCAGTCAACGTTCTCAGGATTTGTTTCATTCTTGAACGTACAAGTTGTTTTTTTATGAGATGCATTATACACCACATCTAAAGAAAATTGGAGAAAGATTGATAAATGGATTTATGATCAGAGTCATGTGACTGTTAAAGAACTATGTCTAAAGCTCAAATTCTTTAAAAAATCACTTAAGCACCACTATAGTGGTGCAAGTATCGTATCGAAGACATGATAGAAAGACATGTTGATGACCAATTTGTTGCGAATAAGCATCATTGCTAGGAGAGAGAGAGAGAGAGAAACGCAAGATTCGCTTAGATTTTTTAGAAACCTACCAAAAAAGACCTCTCCTAATTATTTAATGGTGTTATTAGAATGCATGTCCATGTTCCAAGAATGGAAGCGTGACTCATGTCCTACAAGGAAAACAAAACTTTCCATATCAGAAGTAAGCTATAAGCGACTACCTTTTTTTTTTTTTTTTTTGGACATCAAAGGCGAATCCGGATGAGATTGCCAACCATCATTTGTATCATCTTGAAAAAAAAAACATTGAAAAAGTCCTGAACACTGTTACCTACATTGTTCCCTTGAAAATTTAAATTATATCTGGACATTTGTCTCATATCTAGTCCGAACTTTTTCCAAATGATTTTTATTATTTAGTCCCATAAAGAGTAGCCTTCTATGTTGATATCATTTAACACCGATGAAAAATAAAGGAAAAAAAACGACAAGATCATGGTCACAACAACGTGCTCAGTGTTATGACCATGCATTCTTCCAAAATGCATTCGAGTGGGTTCAGTGCTAAGACAATTCATTCATATTCTAAGCGAATACGTAGAAGACTTAATGTAAGTAATTAGCATCCTGTAATACCTATGTATTAAATTAAATTTAATTATGTATTTGTTATTTTAATCAAAATAGAGGCATTACTTTTTAACCGTGCTGTATTTTAAAGCTAACTATATAAATAATTTGCTTTTAGAAAGTGTAAGTTGGCTGGAAAAAAATGTAAGTTATTCCAGGAAGGAAACAAATTCGGTACGGCTCGAGATATAAATCATCAGTTGTGAGTGAAATTTGTTTATTTTGTGTTTATGTAGAAACTATTATAGATAGATCGGTCATCATTTCGGACAACAATACTTCGTAAATAACGATGCCATTCGTTATCTCATCAGGACTTCATGATTACCCAAAGCTTCTTAGTTTATAATTAATTTATTTTGGTATGTGAATCCCCACCAACGAAAAATTGTAACTGCTAGAGGTGAGCTGAAGGTTAGGTAATCAGAAAACCGTGCTCTAAAAGGACCAAGCATGAAAAGTTAATGTTTTTAAGCCACTTCGAACTCTAATATATAGCGGTGCCACATCAGGCAATGAAAATCATCTATCACTTAAATATATTCATTAACGTTCATGCCACAGTGGAACCTGAACCTACAGTTCGTGGGTCGAAGTGCGGAGACGCTGTCCTCTTAGCCAACTAGGCTACGTAATAGAATTCTGTAACCTTGATTTTGAATCGCTTTCTACTTTTGTATAATTTAAATACTAGAATTTGTCTGATATACAACAAAAATAAAATACCTCATAAAATTGTAGTAAAGATTCTATTATAAGAAATTTTATGTTTTATGAGACATTTAAATGATATAGTGCAGGTGTATGAGAATTGATAAAAAAAATAAGGAATCTCTTTATCATTCCCATACGCAATGTTTCAATGCTAGATTGTACAAGAAAGTTATTTTATCCATTTTATTAACTTCTTTAGAAAGTAATGAGAATCTCATCTTTTCTAATTTTAAATTCACGGCAACTCAATTAGAAAAATTATATTATAAACTGACTTGTCCATTTAGTTCGGCTTTTAGATTAAAATGTTAAATTATTCAAAGGCCGTCATTTCAAGATTAGGATTTCATTTCCTTCACACCCTTATAGCTGCATTCAGATGGCTTTTTTTTCTGTCACTCATTACGAAATATGAAGGGATTCCTGACTAGACCGTGGAAATCTCTTGTTAGGTGGAGCTCTACCAGATCTTGTTGACAGATTTTATCACACTCTTGTGGTTATTTTTTTTTTCTAAACTGTTCTTTGATGATTTTTCCCCCTGTCGGTATATACTTGGTTTATTTCAGTGCTATCTATTCTTGCAGCGCGTCCTAGTAATTTTCATTTTAACGAGATTTTTCTCATTCAACTATATTTGTATTTTTTGTCTGATTTTTTATGTATGAATTTTTAAGATGCTTAGATTTGCACGTAATTCGCTATGCCATATGTTAATATCGATACTTTCGAATTTTTTTCCCTATATTTCTTTCCTCTTTTTTTTTTTTTGGCTAGTATTGTTCCTTGACTATTTTCAGAACTTGTTTCGAAACAGTTTTAAATACAAAATGTTCACACAAAATTAGAGAATGGAGTCATTCTGGTAGGATTGTTTCTGAAATTGGACTGTAAACCGCTACTTTATCATTGATGCCGCTTGCATATGGTACTTTAATCTACTGGTTGTTTTGAAAAGAATAAAGTCAATCTATTCAAGAGATGGAGACGATTGAAATTTGGAGAATATTATTAAATACATTTAGTTAGGTTGGATAGAGAGCTGTTTATCTATCATTTGCGTATATAATAACGAATATAACAAGAAAACTAGATGTAATATTAGATACTACAGTTCTAGTATCTGCATATAAAGGACATGGCTTTTGATAGGAAAATTTCAAAAAAATTTAAATAAAATGCAGAAAAGGAGTACGTCTACCTTTAGTTTGATAGATCAAATTAAGGTAGACTTACTACTAGAAGACAATATAAGAATACTGTACCAAAAAGATTAAAAGAACAATTAAAAAAAAATATTAGTAATCTGTACATCCTAGATATAACTTCCAACTGAGAAAATTTTAAAACAAACATTCAACAAGCAGCGTGCGAAGAATTAAGAGATAAGCACATCGAATTAATAAATATTTTTACAAGAATGATATGGCAAAATATGAAGAGTATAAAATAATAAGAATTGAAAGAATCATCAAAATAAGAATTATGAACGCAAAAATATTGGAGAGGTCATATTCTTATAAATTGAAACAAGACTTTTATGAAGCGCACAAACAAACAAACATGGAGAACGATTCGAAATCAAAGAAAACAAATATATGAATTCATAAATATACCACTTACGGAACGAGGACAGAAGATATTGAAATAAACAGCAAATTAATTGCATTTGAAAAAATAGAAAATCAACCGGAATAGGTGCAATCTCTAAATGAAATTCTGAAATAAAGAAATAGTGAATTCGTGATAAAGTTAAATTAAATTTTAAGAAAGTGATCTTTAACACAAATATTAGAAAAATCAGTGGAATGTACAACAAATCAATATTGATGTGCTTCATTGACTTAGAAAGACTTTTGATAGAATCGGATTATAGGATATTTGGAAAGTACTAGCATTAGGACAGACAGCTTACACATAAAGAAGAAGAAATCCTATTTTACACTCAAGCGAACAAACAAGATAAACAGAAGCCTAAAATATAAGTTAGGAATGGGAATGTAGAAAAGATTTGAAATAATCAATATGGATACGTTACTCAAAAAATTAACTGTTTATTAACATGAAGTTTTGCCAGTTCTTCATAGCCATCTTCAGTATGAAATAAAGAAAAAGCCAGAATGCGACATTAATATTTTAGTAACGCAATAATGGTCATTTGTTCTAGAGATAATTAATTTGTCACCCTTCTGAAGGACTTCAATTTTTCAATTTTTCTGAAAAACAAACAGCCAAAAAAAAAAAGAAACATACAAGATCTTACAGCCACATTTAGTCGCGCTATTACCGCTAAAACGTGATGCTATTAAAACCTTGATCCATTATACCGACGCCCTGTGATCGACCGAGGCTTTATTACATCACGAACTATATCATATTAAATCTGTTTTCATGGTTTCAACGAGTCCTTTATCAGCATATCAATCGGTTAGTCAGCAATTACAGGGATAAAACATGGGAAATTTTATACTAAAAAAAGTTAATTCTTTTTGCGTTTAAAATGTCTGTATCATTATAGATCATTTAAAAGTTACAGTTTGAACATTACGATTAAGGTTATTACACAAACATTACCTCTTAAGATACAAAAGTGAACTTTCGAATAGCCTTTAAGGAATGAAGAAAACTGACTTGGAGCTTCGTCCCAGTGTTTTCATTCTTCAGAAAAAACGATCGATCGTCTATGAGAAGACGAACTTTTACTGTTTCTCAGATCTATTTTCGATAATAAATGTATTAAATAAATAATTAATTCTTTTTAAAATACATACAGTACTATAATAGCGACAAATTGAGAAAACGTATTTTTTTTATAGCTTTTATAAATACTTCTTGGATGACTTTAGTTGGAGAGCTACCTTCATGAATAAAGATCTCTTTATTGGTAAACAACATTAAAAATTATATACGTGAAAGTGTAGTTTTTAGGAATCAATTTTGGAAGATTGCGTTTATGTGTATGTATACGATTTGCGTTTATGTGTATGTATAAGAAGGTGAATTTCATTCTTTATTGGTAAACAACATTAAAAACTATATACGTGAAAGTTAGTTTTTAGGAATCAATTTTGGAAGATTGCGTTTATGTGTATGTATACGATTTCCCTGCGAATTGCACCACTCGCTGTGTATCGAATAAAAGAATTCCGAGAAGCATTTACAGCAAGTCTTTCTCCGTCACATTAACTAACTTTCGGTTATTGTCTGCTTTCTTTTGTAGTAGTTTTTCGTTCTATGTTACCTTTGGCTAAGCGGTTGAAATATCAACACTCGAAGTCTTAACAGAGACTGACCTAAGACCAATAAAATTACCAGTAGTTCACAGCACAAAGAAAATTCTATTACACAATAAACAGTTACTGTTCATGACTCTAACAATGGGTTGTTTGGGCACGCGCGCTCGTGGAATGGTGGTAAAAGGAGATATAGCAGTTACCCGTTCTTTTGATCAGTGAGAACCACAAAAAACAGCAATGTGGCATCATTCAGATCGAGAACCCAAATGTTTTGTAGAGCATTGATGAATGATATTTCACTTGTATCGCTATTGAATCATAGATTTCTCCGTTTCCCAGGCACGTAGTGATAAACGCAAAGGTAATGAATACCCTCCTTCCGTTTTTTTCTTCTTCTAACAACCTAAAAAATAGTTTATTTAGAAAACATATAACTTCACTATTTTTTTTCTGACAACGCTACTCAAAATTCCTTTTCTTAAAATACGTTTATTTAATCGTAAGCGTATGAAAATGTATTTAGAGTGCGGTATTTGATTTGTCCAAAACATAAATACACGTATTTGCATTAAACATGCTTAGCTGGAAGGTGAATTTCATTCGATGGAAAAGACTCTTAAAGCTTGAGTCAACTGAAAGTATTCTGTTTGCATTTTCTGTTTCAAAGTCAAAGGCCTTCTAAAAACACGAAATCAGAATGTATATACAAAGGCAACAAAAGACCAGAGGCAAAAAAGGTCAAAGAATAAAGGCCACCTTAGCTTAGGAACATTTCCATTAAGGCCCGCCTTTATTTTTATAAAATCATGTTTAATGTTACATAGGCAAGATGGACACTAGATCCAACATTATTTCAAAGCCGAATGTTTGTAAAAACTATGAAAGTTTCGTAAGTTGACCTAAGAGCTTACGAGAATACAATATTCATTCCCTAGTGGCCTTAGCGTGCACTACTTCAAAGACATGGGCGCTGCCCAAGTGTCCATATATTCGCCTTTTATTAGTGCATTTGATAAAGGTATTTCAGACCAGTGTCAGGTGTCAGACCAGTGAAATCTTTATCAAATGCACCAATAAAAGGCGAATATATGGACACTTGGGCAGCGCCCATGTCTTTTAAGTAGTGCACGCTAAGGCACCTCGGGGATGCCGAGGATTGTATCCTCGTAAGATCTCAGGTCAACTTACTAAGAAATGAGTATTGTATTCTCGTAAGCGCTTAGGTCAACTTACGAAACTTTCATAATTTTTACAAACATTCAGGTTTGAAATAATGTTGGATCTAATATCCACTTTTCCCATGCAATTTTACATCGCCGAAATTAAGCCTTTTGGCTCTTTTTTTTAATTAGTGATTCATGTTTAATGTATTTTAGGACTTTTATAAAGAATATTGATTAATACATTAGATTAATGTATACATATTAACGCATCTTGTATTAATATAATACCGTAATGGCAACTCGAATAAAATTTATAATTCATATAATTTAAAAATAATATTTAATGTTTTATATGCACTTGTTTTTTAAGCGCAAGACTCATTATATCGCGGTGTTCTCTGGTATTACTTGAACATCACTTTGCACTTTCCTTGATAATCGTGTCTCACATGTTAGAAACCACTGACATAAGCTATATTTTCTCAAGATTAACTCTTAAGCTTGTCACCTGGAACCAAAAGTTCTGCACAGAATTATCCAAGTCATATAGTTAATAAGATTACCACGGGATTAAAAAAAAAACAAAAACAAAACATGTTCTCTCTTCAAATTTCTAAAAGAAATTTCCCCTTCGCATCATTTTCATTAATTAAAGTCATTTATGTAAGAGGAAAGATAATTTGAGCATCGGTGATGAAGTCCCTAAAGAGAACGTGCTTCCTCTTTTAAACGAGATTAATGCTTTAAACATGAGCTAGCGATTACGACATTAGCAGTGTTTAAGTTGTGCATAAAAATTATTTATCTAGGAATGGTAAATAGTTCGTCGCATCTAATTGGAATAATTAACTAAGTTATAAAAGCCATTTATTTATGGAGTAAAAATAAACATACTCAAAATCAACAGGGATTTGGAGAAGTTAATAGAATTAAGTGGCGCATTCTGTTTATATAAATATAATGTATTTAGTATGTGCTAAATGTAGAATATTTATAAGTAAGCAAAGTATAGTATACAAATCTACTGTTTATAAGCTATTTATGTATTTATATACACGATAGGCTGTTGCATAAACTGGAGAATATGGGATTAGAATATAATCTATTGACTTGGATCAGGGGTGGTTGATACACAGATATTTATGTATTTATATAGACGATAGGCTGTTGCGTAAACTGGAGAATATGGGATTAGAATATAATCTATTGACTTGGATCAGGGGATGGTTGACACACAGCTATCAAAGAGTGGTATACAGTGGGTTTTCATCTGCCAGATTTGAGGTAACCAGTGGTGTACCTCAGGGTTCAGTCCTCGGGCCATTATTGTTCAATCTATATATTAATGACATCAACCAGGATCTATCATCAGAGTTGCAATTGCTTGCTGATGATGAGAAGATAGGCAGGGCAATCAGGGATGCTACTGATATTCAGCAATTACAAAATGATTTCAATAGACTGGAAATCTGGGCAAACGAAAATGGCTGTCAATTTAATGTTAGTAAGTGTGAAGTTATGCACTTTGGCGTGATTAGAGTTCCAGCGGCATATTATATTAGCCAGGTTATGCTACAAGAAACTGAAGAGGTAAAAGATTTTGGTGGATAAGAATTTAGAGTTCAAAGGTCACATAGCAAAAGGTGCAAATACAACTCAGAGGATAATTACTATGTTGAAGCGAACCTTGACATGTAAGGATAAGGAAGTAATTTTGCCTCTTTATAATGCTTTGATAAGACCACATCTGGATTACTGTGCACAGATTTGGTCTCCCATGTTCTAAGGGGATAAAGAAGCTGTGGAAAGGGTGCAAAGAAGAGTTACAAAGATTATATCCGGATTATGGGATTTAGATTATGTGGACAGATTGTGAGTATGTGGATTGCAGACTCTGATTAACGGGAGAAAGAGGGGTGATATGATTAGAGGTCTATAAACTTCTGAATGGGTGTTATAGCATTTCAAATGATGAATGTTTCGTTATATGGAAGGCGGGGAGAGAACACGTGGGCATCCATGGAAGTTAAGGTTGTTCTCAGTCAAGAACGGGGTAAGAGCTAGGTTTTTCTCCCAGAGAGCAGTGAGTGAGTGGAATAATTTGCAATTAGGAGTAGTGAGTGCATCTAGTGTGAATGAATTAAAGGGAAGGTATGATAGCTGGGTTGGGTAATTTACATCCTCCCACGATGAGTCCTTGACTCCCTGGAGGTCTCAGATAATAATAATAATAATAATAATAATAATAATAATAATAATAATAATAATATGCTGGATTAATTAGACTGAGCTGTGTGGAGCAAATACGATCACGAAAATTTTATATTCTGTATTTCGCTTTTCTATATTTGTCAAATCTATGTTTGTTCTTATTAGTAAACATCACTTGAGAAACCTTCAAAACAATTTCGTTTCTCATGGACTGTCTTAAGACCAGAGTTACGCCATTTGGTCAAGCAATGTGGGTTATTTTTCCACTGATTAAACAGCCTGGCTATCTCGCATTTTGAGAGACCAGTCTGCTCTGTTGTTTTCAAAATCGTATCTCCAGCCAGATGGGAATACACAATAAACCCTTTATCGAACTCTGAAAGATCCTTTGTTTTTTCCTATTGTGATCAATACCATTGACGATTACTGACCAGCAGCAATCTTAATTAGCTGCCTAGAACACGCGGTAACGCACTTGACGAAGTATTTTGCATATATATGCTGCGTAAGTGACGTTTACATACATCTGTAAATTCAGTTGCCAGTAGTAAGTTTGATTCCAGTCGCCAACCAGAGGAATTTTTTCTAAACGAAGAATATTTTAGATTTTTCTAAACGAAGAATTGGCGTCAAAAGTTCTACAAGTAAATTTTATTCTTCTAATCAATAAAAGCATTGCATAAAATAATACATTAAATTTTTGTTGTTGTTGTTGGCACACGCGCACATTTGTGTGTTAGTGGAGGAATGTGGGACTCTGCCGATTCTGGAACCACCTCTTGCTTCCTTGTTTGAATTCGAACCGAAATCGAAATCTCTTCGACTGTGTGTGTGTGTGTGTACGTGCGTACGTGCGTATTATTATTATTAGTAGTATTATTATTATTAGTAGTAGTGGAGCAGGAGGGCGGGATCCTTTCAACTGTTTCTGAACCACTTCTTTAAAATGACTACTTCCCCCCTCCCCCAATACATTTTTTAAATAGTAAAATGTCAAAGAAGATTTTTAAACTACAAGCTACACCGTTTGATATGAGGCATATACAGAATAAAAAAAAACTTATTTTCTTTTATTTGCGATATAACTTATGCAAAATTATTTTATTCGAAAAGTGAATAAATTTTCTTAATTTGCGTACTAAATTAATTGTAACGGAATAAAATATTAGCAGGTCTGCATCACCGCAAATCTATTATATAATAACTTATGAGGGAATCAAAGTAAATTATTGTTTTATTTTTTACGAAAAAATCCATCTTTGACTTCACTCCATCTAGTGGAGCGAAAGCGGTAACAAAAAAAAATCGTTTAACTCTTTCAAAGGACATTAATCTCTCCCCCCCTCTCTCTCGATTAGATTATTATATCACGTGATTGTGAAACAATCACGTGACACATGATATGGTCACGTGATTGTTTCACAAAACTATTGTTTTCAAAAATCTAAATACAAGTACCACAGAAACGCGTGAAGCGTGGAAGCTGGCACATGGTCAGTTATTTTTCAGCAGTTGTGCTCAATAGGTTCTGGAAAAATTCTTATAAGTATCACATATCACACAGATATCACACAAAATCATTCCTTGGTTTCTGTTAAGAGTGCCTTGTGAGTGGAGCAGAAAGTTGTCTTAACTAAACCGGCGTTAGTTTTATTTTTGATTACATTAATTTTTGGTCGAAAAAAAATCAATATACTCATCATGATTAAAGTATGTTGATAAGGGACGAAAGACACACCCAATAGTGTTCAATGTGATCATTGACCAAAGAACCCAATTGGAGGTGTTCCGATGGGTTCTTTAATTAGTAGAGTTAGAGACATCAATGCTGGGTCCAAGAAGGAAGTATTAGTAATTCAGGCAGATTTAAATAGAACATTTTTCGTGTTAAACAGTTATACGAACACGTGAATGATTTGTAAAAATTTTATTTTAAAAACTCAATAAACGGTTGTCTCATCTGTGTAGAGACTGCAGATGTTACTCTTCTGGTAAGCTCTTTACTAAATGTTGATAAATATTTAGTAAAGAGCTAAGACAAGTATAAGACAAGTAAAGAGCGAAGACAAGTATTATCGCCTATTTATTCACCAAAATGGCAGTTATTTGCTATACTGAAATTGGACTTGTTGATCCCATCCTCAACCGACGCTTTAGTTTTTTTCTTTTCAGAAGTGCAGACACTTCCGAGTTCTATCGATATCGACGATACCTTTTTACTGGTTTGAATCTTTTAGGTGGTGAATAATCTTTATAAAGGCTCTTCAACTGAAATCTTGCCAGAAAATCAGTTTTTCATTACCCTACGATTAAAACATGATAAACTGCTTTAACAGCTTGTGAATTCTAATTTTTCCACTTTCATATCCTCCCTCTTTGTCGTTACAGTCCTTGAATATGACAGCGTGCATGGACTACATTAGATGGATTCATTCCAACAGAACGGAAACCGTAGTACATCCCCATTCTACATTTTCTGCACCACATTCTGATAAATGTAGAATTTCTAGAATGTCAGTAGAATGCTAGATGTTCATTGTTTCGGATATTACTCTTTCAAACCACTAGATTCAGTCCTCCATTCTAAAACTACTGCCACCACCCTTCGCCAAATGGTAAAATGCATTCTGGTAAAGATAACTCTGTATCCGTCCATGTGATTTGAAGACTGCGTATCTTGATTCGTCACTTCGTATCACAGCGTTTCCAATGTTCAATCATACAGAGCTGTGCATTATAGAAATTAAATTAAACTCGACCATTAGCAGACAATAAAGTTTTGCTTGAAGATAGTAGCCTCCCATGGAAATCGAAGTTCTGAAGCTTCATTCTTGCACAAACTATGTTCGCTGTAAACTTTTGATTCGAGAATCATATGAGGAGAGAATGCAATGCATAATCTGTTCCAGCACTTGACTATTTTTCTCCATGAATTTACGAGGCCTGGCTGACTGTTTCTCGGATTTCTTTTTTCCAACACGATTTAATCTTTTTAATGACTTGACTACAGTTGATCTCCGAAACTCTAATTGTGCTGTCATCGCACAAAATGATTGATCACTAAGATGACAGCCTATTATAACACTTCTCTGGAAGTCAGTTAATTGTCAGGTGCTTTCAACTACCGGTACTGTATGAAGCTGTAGTAATTTTGTGTTTATATATCCGTTGAGTTTATACTTTCCTCTGTCACGTGGTTATAAACAGTAAACACTATCAGAATAATCAGGAGATGTTTGTGCACATTTTGCAACATGATGTGTATTATATATATCATCATCATCTAGCAACCATAATGATAGCATTTAATGTCAGGGTTGGCAAAGAACTTTACTGGAAAAAAAGAATATATTTCTCCTACAATCTTTATGTAATTGTACTTGATTTATTTTTATGTAATTTAATCCATAAATACAAAACATTATCAAATACTGTAGAAATATGTAAGTTTTGCATAGTGTGAGCATCTAAATAATGCATATTGGCATAGCGCAGAATCTCTCCGTGAATACTGCATTATAGTGAAGTTTTAATTGAAGGTTTGATAATTATAGCCAAAGCGACCAAAGCTGGGAAGTTAGCATGTTTATTAATTACACGTGTTCGTGAGCTGGTTTGTCTATTTTGCGGGATGAAAAACTCGAGTTTCCTGGAGGTAAAACCCTACCACCTTCTCATAAGAAGATGAGACCGGCTTCACTTGTGACGCCTTGTTAACAGTTTCTTGTGTTTTGAAAGCTGTTCGAGATGCCTTTCCAACCGAAGGACAGACTATCTCATCATTTTGGAGATTCAACTAAGAAAGCATCTTGTTGGAAGCGTCTCATCGCCTAATCGTATGTTACGCTTTCGTACAGGCCTACACATTTTATCGCGTACGCTTCCGTAACCAATAAACCCGGGGGAATGGATTGGTTGCTCCTTATTTCCGGTGGTATCCAATGTCTATCGAAGCGTGTGTTCACGGGGCCGGTTTGCCTGCTTTGCGGGATGAAAAACCCCAGGATAAACCTGGGGAAAACCCTGCTGTCCACGCTCAAAACCGGCTAACTTGGCTATGGCTGAGGAAGATCCTTGACACTCCTTCCCCAGGCATATGGTTGCGTTGCTCACAGCCACTAGGCTAACAGCGCGGATTGTTGGAAGCACCGATATTTTATTGAATCTTAGACGTCGAGACATCTTCACATTCTAGACAGTTCTGCTCTACCTCCATTAATCAAAGTTTTTGTTTAAGTCTCTATCTGTCTCAGTAGAATGTTTATTGTTACAGTGTTCATTTTCCTAATGAACTTTTTCCTCATCCACTGAGGTAGTGGATGTGTTTCTTTGCGATGGCAGTTTCTGTTAAGTGTATTAAGTGAATGGTAATTTACTGGAATTTATCTCGTTAAACACATTTTCTTCAGCATTTACACTTTCTATTTCCTTCACTTCAGCACTTACACTAATTTTTCACAGCAGAACGAGGACCACAAAGCAATTTAGGACATCGCCTTTTGCAACTTTGTGAATTTCATCGCTATACCGTATAGTCTTTCCACAAAAAAAATCAACAATCAACGCATGGGATGAGAATTCATATTTGGCAAGGAGAACTCGCAAGGAACAATTCGCGTCGTATTGTGAGCATAGAATGGTATGGCTAAAATCCGATGTCCTATGTTAGTGCAGGTACTATGATACAAGTCAAGGAATGACTCGTTTTCGGCATTCCAGCTTGTATAGAATCAACACTAGTTTATTCTATGGAGATCAAAATCGTTGGTGCATGACCTGACAATATCGATATGAAATATTCATCCAGTAACGATAGTTCGTTGATCATTCCCCCCCTCCTCCCTCCCTCTCTCTCTCTCTCTCTCTCTCTCTCTCTCTCTCCATGCCCTCGAAAGCCGTTAGAAATAGTGTCTCTAAACTGCACTGCTGTTTTGTGATGTGGACGGTTAACCTTGTGTTTGACTATTGTCAAGGCATCTCTAACTTGAAAATTCTTAGAGACACTTTAAAGTAGCCGCAATAACTAGAGTGATATCAGTTTTTCAATATGTATCCGTATGCCTTTTTCTTAAGTTGCTATAAGATTAATTTGGCGATTTTCGAAGCTTAATGTAAAATTGCACATTGGAAGATGGAATTTCAAATGGTATGAAGGTAAAAAATGTTGTCTGATGAGCACGCAATTTTGAAATATTTTCAAATAGTAAGTAAAATATCACGTGATTTGGCAATAAGAACACATTTAACGCAGGAGATAGACCTGTATTTGTTTTACCTCTGAGATAGAAAGAGATGGAGAAAAAAACGAATGACAGAATGAGAGAGATTCCTTCTGCACCTTGAATTAACTGGAGAAGCGGGCAGATGAATTATATTTTATAAGTAGTTGTTAATGGAACAGGAAATGCTGTTATAGAAGAGATTATCAGTGTATCAGAGGTGTAATGATGCGCTCACGTTATTTATGATTCTGTAGTGAGAGAGAGAGAGAGAGAGAGAGAGAGAGAGAGAGAGAGAGAGAGAGATGGTGCGTGTTGATGTACGTACGTGAAGCGCATAAGCTATTTTCAGTGCATTAGAGGGTTGGACTGCCCCATTAACTGGACTTCTAGATAAGCCACAAACACCTCACTCATCAAATTTGTCCCGGTCGATCTCCTCAAGGAAGGAATGCGGGTTCTGACAATTGCCAAGCCCACAACACTGCGGCAAACGTCTCCCAGAAATGCGGCATTCTTGTGTTATTAATGGCAGTCTCTGTTAGAAGAGATGAACGGTGTCTCTTCACAAAGGAAATTATATTGCATCGTGTGACATTTTAGTGATTGGTTGGTTGCATGTGTGTAGTTGAAGCTGCACAAGATCTCGTAGGATTGTTACAGTGATGCTTGATCGCTGTGGATAATATGTTGATAACACTGTTTTGTGAAGTAATTTAATTGTTGTTTGCACGTCTTAGCGAATCTTGGGAATGTATCTTAGTAATTAGCCAACAGAAATATACCAATTTTTTAGCTTTTTTTCACATTTGCCTCCTCAGCTCTCAGAACTGAGGAGGCAAATGTGAACACATTTTGAGGTTAGTGGAGTAATTACGCCGACCATTGAGCTGCATTAGTCACATTCCCTTAATGGGACTTCTTTATTTTGAATATAGGTAGTTGATTGACAGTCATATCTGCGGCATTTGATACTTGAGAGCGTTGAACCGTGTACTCAAATAAATGTTAATTTGAGTACAGAGAATAGCGTTGTTTATACGAATTGTTTCTCTTTTTTATTACTAAATGACTTTTCACCATTGAAGCCAATGAAATCATATCCTGTGTGATGATTTTCATAAATGTTTTGCTTCTAGGAATATATTACTAAGTTTTGGTGTATCAGACATAAGCGCCTCGAATGGCGTTGAAATATCATTTTATTTTTTCCCAGTTCAAAAGAACATTCGTGTGATTTGATGTTAGATTCAAACGCAGATCGTTTCGCAGTGAACATCGCTACTAGACGTTTAACCTTGTATTGTCATGGAACATTGCGGCTCGTCGGTCTGTTGTCTCAAACAAAATATTTATTAAATAGGTATTAGCAGAATTATCTGTATTAGCCTGACCAAAATTTCCTGTAGATAAATTACTTCCACTTGCAGTCTATTTGAACACATTATTTCCATCACATATTCTTGATTCTGTCGAAGAATACATATTTATAAATTAATTTGGTATTAACAAGTTCGTTTGGAAATATATTTTCCACAATATGGCAATATTTGTATAATCCTAAGTTATTTATTTAATATGTCACATACTGAATACGAATTTTAAGTAGCCATCCGTCTATTGTATTCTTGAACTTCTATTACATTTCGGCTCTGATATATTGCATTTCAGTTATAACTATTTTTTAACATTTTTACGTTGTTATACAGTAACTATCAGTAACGGGAATCGTTCATAACATGACATGATTATTATCCTATCTAATCATTCTATAATTGGTGACAACGATGATACTGAAATTAGAGTATAAACAAGAAAGCAACACGCAACGGGAGCAGTGCACAGAACTCAGTTATAGTCTTCCAGGACTATAACTGATTACCGTGACATCTGTAGGCATGAATAATTATGACGCTAATCTGTCTTTTTATTGCGAAGGATCTGGAAGTGTGCTTTAAGTTCAAGAAGAACAAAGCAGAAATCAATAAATGCGCTCTTTCTCCTATCAAATTGAAAATCAATGTCATTTTAATTTTCATACTTTGATGTTATTTAATGTTATTTTAAAATCTAATTTAACCATACCTTGGAAATAACGCTTTTTGAGGAGTATTATAAGTTGACTGATACCCTAAACAGTCCGGTAAAATTGAAGGTGATCGATTGTATTTTTTTGCAAAATAGAAGCGTGTACATCATAAACAGAATGATGTTCCACCCCTCACAGCGATACAGCACTCACAACGTTGTTTCACACTGTTTATAATGATGTCTAGGAGCTCATTTGGTAATGATAACCACTTCTCTTGCAAAGATCTCCTTCAAGTCCCTCACGGTTTTGGGAAAATAACAAAGAATACCATTAAAAGCTTACGTCTTTTAATGGTATTAAAAGACGTAAGCTTTTAATACTATTAAAAACTTCCTGGAAACCTCAAATTACAAAACTGTTACATGAAATTGCTCCACTACGGAGCGATTCTTGCTTATACAATTGACATTTGGATACATACCATAGAAATTTTTTTTGATAAATTCAAACAATTGCATATATAATTTCCGAAGTTGTAAATTGATTTTTAGCAGAAAATCACGGGATCAGAAGTGTGGAGAATTGAGAATAAAAACCTTTTCTAGTAAAAAGTGAAAAAAAAGTAAAAAACTTTTTTTTTTTCACTTTTATATTATTTATAGTGCCGTGCTTCAGAACCCGATGGATATTCTGTGCATTGCCTTTTCGTATTCTTCTCTTCCATTGATATTTATTCTGTTTATCCTGTAGGAGGGGAACATTAGATACAGAGCGAATTTGAAAACCTTTTCAGCCTATTTCTAGCTTAAAACGATTCTTGAAAATGCTATTTCCTCAAGATGTTTATAATAAGCACAAATCCATTATATTGAATACATTACTAAAGAATTTCTTTTTCTGTAATGTTTATCGGCTTCACAATCATCATTCGATTAAAATCTAGAGGACCACCAATATATGAAGCGGAAAACTTAGTTACAAATGATATCATCTCCAGAAAAAGAATAGAAAAGAGATGGGATACAAACACTGACGATTCTCGACTACAAACTTGGTTTCGAGGTTATTAGTAACTAATCTCCAGCTCGTAAGCTTCTCCGTAAGACACGGGTAACCCTAAATAGGATTCGTACGAACCGCGGAATATGTGCAGACTTGTTATTTAATTGTGGAAAACGCCTTTCTCCTCAATGTGACTAGCCGCTCCTAAACAAACAATTCGTCAAGGTGACTGGTCAGAAGTTGCACCGTCAGCACTAGAATAGTTTTTATATTATATTCATGTTCTTTTATTAAATTCCGTCTTGTACTGCATGTGCCGATTGCTAAATAAATATCCTATACTGCGCATCCTACAGGTAGTTAACTGCTATGTTAATAAGTTTCTTTCTTCTGTCCACTTATGCACAATCCTTGTGTATCGCGGTTAATGATATTTCCTGGCAAAACAATTCTGGCTGCATTATCAATACCAAGCTACATTATCTGTCAATCTGCTGGCTGATGAATTTCTTTGAAAGCACAAAGAAATTCATCAGCCAGCAGATTGATTCAGGGATCTTTTCACAATTTAAACTTGCTAAAAAGAAACCAGTTTTATTTCCGGTGCTTATTCCATTGGCTTCATTTGTTTCTTTTTTTTTTCCTCAGAAGATCGTCAATTTAAGACAAACAATAAAGTTAAACTTAAATTGAAAGAATAATTTCCGATCTTTCAGTGAAAGGAACGAAAATGCTCCAGACTTTTACGCTTTTACATCTCCATTGAACTCAGAAGTTTAAAGATAACTTAGGAAATATTAGTCGTAGTTACTTTCGGATTGCAACTTTGTTTCGAAAGCTTCCCCTGTTACTTAATGAATATGAATCGAATTAATGACATGTTCATGAAGATTTAAGCGTCGTAGCTCTTTTGTGTCGATTTATTTTAATAGACGCATTACTATTCTTGAAAATGCTAAAACAAGATGTTTATAATAAGCACAAACCCATTATATTAAGTACTTTACTAAGGAATTTCTTTTCTGCAATTCGTTACCTTGACACTAGCATGCTGCTTATCGACATTTAATCCTTGTCATCCTGAAATAAGTAACAATATGTTGCCATAGAAACGGAACTTGGAGTAATAAAATTCAATTAGGTAATCTGCTTAATTCCTTTATTAGCTTACCGATTTTCTTCTTTCACCGCACAAGGTTAAGCTTAATGGAGCGCATCAAGCTCGAGCAGTAAATAAAATATATTTCTGAATGGTTGTTTACTCTCAAATGTCGTCACAAGGTGTTGTCTTTGTGGTTGGGTGCTAAAAGTTGATGTTATAAATAAACACAAACTAACTTTTAGTGCGCGCGCGCACACACACACACACATTTGAATAAATAAACAACAAACTAACTTTTAGCACTCCGCCCACAAAGACAGCAATAAGAAACAAAGGCCTTGGAGGAATACCATCTCAATCCAAACATATATATAGCATGCATTACTACAGGATAGGAGCTTTTGTAACTCAGTTGGTTTCGACGGAGTCCCTTGGTTGAAAAGACCTGAGCTCGAATCTCGTCTACGCTAAGAACATTTATTAGGGCCTTTCAATCAAAGATGATTTAACCATTCTCATACGGGGTTGGAGGTTTTTTTTTCCAGTAACTCGGGTTTTTTCGACCTTCAAAACAAGCAAACCGCTCCCGTGAACTCAAATATCTACAGGCAGAATACTATTGGACAAAGCAGGCAACGGGAAACCACCATCTTCTGTAGTAATTGCATAGTAATGTAGCATTGGTAGCCACCAACTGTAAAAATTCTTTATCTTTTAGGAGATAGATCCATATAGACAAATATCTGCATGTCTCTTCTCGCCATTACGGGCCTCAAACACTAAGAATCATTTCAACATTTCAACACAGAGCAAGAGCCTGCCGTCTTCTTAATGATAAGGAAGAACTAACCAAAAAACCTCAATTTCTAAAAAAAAATAATTTCACAAACTGGCCACAACGAAAGCACCGTCTAGCGACTCCTCACTAACGAACGCAATGAACACACCAAAAATAAATGTCTTCACATCCACTCCACTAACATTTACACTTATTGCTTTCACTTATCAAACTAGACCTGTTATTTGTAGCGAAATACAGCTGCTGATATCGACAACTTCTTCTCCCTCTTAACTGTCCAAACCATTTTAAACCCAATTCCTCCTGCTGCAAAGGAGGCGCATGTGCATTCATAAAATTCAACATCCCATGTCAGAGAATCCCAAACCTACAATGTTCTCTGTTTAATCTACTCTCTGTTAAAATTTCCTTACTACACATTACTATATTCATCTTCTGTCTCTCCAAATACATACCGATAACGACTCTAACCTCTTTAATTACCGAGTGTTATCTTCTTGTTATCCTCACACCCACTGCAAGAGACATGAGGATAAGAAGAGTATTACTTCACTTCTCCTCACATTGATCATACTCAAATTTTCAAACATGGTGATCATATTTCTCTTCTTGGTCTGTACGCCTTGAGTCTTTCCTGGAACGAACAGATTTCAATATACAGCCTCTTCAGCCTCCAAAAACTAGGAGTATTTTTCCACTTAAGACAATATTTGTCACTTTCTACTGCTAATACTGTATAAATCTTAAATTCGCTGCCTTGAAATATTGCTCAGGCTTTGGATAGTCCACCAAAAAAAAAAAAAAAAAAAAAACGGCCTCAAAATACTTGATACTATTCAGAATAGATCAGTTCGGTTAACTGATTAACGTCTCTCACAGATTCACTGTCACAGACGGATTCTGCCTACATTGTTTTATTGGGATTTTCATGGACAATAGTCTGCTGAATTGACCATATTTCGTTCACTTTCTTACAAGACTGAAAGAGCACGAATAATGTTGGGTTACTACATTTACTGTCTATGGAACCTATTTATCTTCCTCCTTTTTCACACCATTTACCTCTGCTCTTTGGAACAGTTTCAGATACTTTGTCTTCCATAATGACTAAAACCTTGAGTTGTTTAAAGAAGCACATCAACATATTCTTTCTTTCTCCTTACACCTCTTACTCTACGCTGTGCTATAATTTCTGTAACTTGTGTGAATTTGGCATAAAAAAGGACATATTTCTATAAAATTTGTGAATTTTCAAATTTTTAATGAGAAATATGCGATGCTTATGTGCAAATATCCAACTCTTGCTTTGTAAGTAAATCCGTTGCAGATCATAGCACAAACAAATTGCCAGTTTTGGTATTAACTTTGCTCTCTTTTGCGTGGGGAACTGGTTGTTTGATTTCATTGACGAGGAATTCTGACTACTAAAGCACATAGAGTGTATCCAACTGCTCTCAATTCATGTATGCCTGATTTCGGAATTCTAATTTTCTGACTTTGAGTATTGTGGAGTGGGATGTCATGATGCTGAGTATACTGATCTGATGAACTTGATTGGAATTAAAATCTTTTTAAGAGATGTGAAGGGCGAGCTAATATCGTGTAGGGTTCTGTTTTTTCGCGGTTCGGATTAGGCCTGATGGTCATAGTTCCACAAAACCTATAATTCCGTTCTATAAAGATGGGTATATGAGTACATGATATGGGGAAAGCAAACTTTTCGAATTCACCTAACAGAACCCATTCAGTGCAGTAAATGAATTTGTCCGAAGTTTACTTTCGGGACTAGATGGAAATCTCAATCAGGACCAGATAAGTATAACACTTTGACTATTACAGCTGTCCCTGCTGCAATATTAAAATTAATATTTGACGTGAGATGGATATGGAACATGACAAGACAATTGTTCTATAATATTCCATATATTTCTTAAATTTTACTTCAGACCATAAGAATTCAAATGAACCGACATCGACACTTTGTTTACTGTTTTTTCTAAAAAAAGTAACCCCCCCCCCAAGACCAAGTATCATCTCTGAAATTCCATAAGCTTAGTTTATTCCCATTTACCGTCTTCAAAAGGTATTATTCTTTCTAAATGAAGTTCACTAATCTCTTTTCTGAACTTTGATTTATAATTTTTCTAGTTAGCAAAAGTATCCTTATATGCCTCAAATTTAACTTTTGCCTATACGTTCGTCACGATACTGTATATAATGTTCAGCGTATAGTCCTGTAGTTTTTAATTGTTTGCCTCAGAATTGTTTTCTGTTGTTCTCTGTTGCAATCCTAACTATACAAATTATTCTATACAAGTCATTCTGATATATTTGGCGATTTTGTCTTTAATCCAAATCCTGATCTTTTCAACTCGATCTTTCTTAACAATGATGTCATATTCCTTGGAGATATGTATTCATAACTTCATCTGGTTCCGCTTTCCCAACTGTACTTAACCCAGAGGTAATAATTCCCAGGTATTTGCGATTACTAATGATCTCTCACGAATTGTTCACCTTCCTACCAGCGTACTGATAACACTAGTCCCCCCAACACTCTCGACCTCACTAATAACCCTTCTGAGAGTAACCGTAGGAGTTAGCTGTCTTCTTGATAACTCTCTCCAACTTAGTATTGATTTTTTCTCCTGCAGAGCGAACACACTCGCAATGGGTGTTCTCACCTTTACATTTATCGGAATGAGAATGTCAAGTGAGATGAACTTGTAATTTCTGTTCTTCATTTCCTTGAGTTGGATCCTTCCTCTAATTTTTCTTATTCAAAGATTTGCTGATCCCATTACTACAAAAATTCTTATGGGAATGCATGTTTATTTGTCATAAACTCTGATCCAAGTTTGATTTTTTTTCAACAAATATGTCCATATCTTATCAAACTAATATAAAGCAATTCAGAGTAATTTTAAATCAGAATATCATACGTTATGATCATAGTAGCAGAAATTCAAACAGGTTATTAACAAATTCGAAATGATTTTGAAAACACCAACAATATGACTTTTATATCATGCCCATATTTCAGTAACTTTTTAGTTCGTTGCCGAGAACATTGATTAACATTTGTGTTCATTCTTACTTCCACTCTTTTGCATACAGATAGCAACGTTATTTAAAGACAAACTCGAACCATCATCGTAATTTGGTCCAATTTAAGCACTAATTATGTAGGACAATCTCCTTTCTAAAGTGCTAGAAAGTTGCGTTCTATTTTGTGCCGTTTTGGCACTCAACTATTTCACTGGTATTTATTCTATATCCTGGAAAATTCGCCCATATCTGATTCATTCCATAAATGTAGAAATGCCTTCGCCCCACATATTGAGACTCCTACTGCGCTTCAACCCGTAACGTAATTGAAAAGTTCACCAGCTGTCAACTTCTTTTTATTCCAAAACCACTCACCTAATTATCGACCTATCAATTCTGTCACTGTCTGTCGATCATTTTGAAGTTAGGCTTTAGCCTAACTCAGCTTATTTACTTCATATATCAAATGCTTAGGGATGTAACTATAATTTAGAGAAATGCAGTAGTGTAACAGAAAGTTTAATGCTCAAGAAATAATATTATCAGTTTCTGTCCTGTAAGATGAATGATGCAGGCGCTTGCTAAAGGCTTATTTATGCAAACTGTTCTCAGAAATAAAGCTAGCAAATATATATTCCGATTTTGTTGCAAAGTGTTCTTCTTTTAGTGAAATTGTCCACGCAAGCATAAACTGATGCGTTTGTATCAAAATAACCCAAGTCAATGGAATGAGAAATAGGAATAATTCTTTATCAATAATGTGTGATTTTTAGCATTAACGTTAAGATTAAATATTCACAAAATGCCGTCTTCATTTTTTTTGTGTTAGAACTAGTGATCTCTTAAGAACAAGTAACTCGGCTTTTTATAAGCCTCATTTGTGGCGATGTATCTGCCGTGTGTATATCAATATCTCGAGTTGCGTTTCTGTTTTGCAGGAGGCGGGAAAGCTTGCCATCTTTGAATGTGACTAACTCACATTTATTTGAAACGTTCTTATAAATATCCTTTGCGACATCGATTGAATTACCTCCAAATCTTTTCACCAAAAGGGCGTCGCCGTTACCACCACTTCTTGTCGGTTTAAATATTTATATAGGAGTTAATTTTCACTTTTTTACGCTTTCTATTGGCATTGATGTAGCTAAGAGAAATTATTTTCGATATCTTCAGCAGCGAAACAGATGATTATATCTAGTTAAACGTCATGTCAACTGTCCAGCATATCTTTATCTAGCTCACTCTGGCGCCAACAGGTTGACATTATCGTTTTGATATCAAGTACGATATGGATTTAAAGCCACAGTGGAATACATTTGCTGGGCTTAAGATAGTAAACTGTTTAAAATCTTGCAACGTTGCAGAGGAAAACATGAGCCTACTGCCTGTCTCAGAAGCCTCTCCCGATTTTAAAATTGCTGCTCCGCAATTATTTCACTTTTCCTTGTTTTATCGTTCATTGTAAATAATGGCTAAAATGAAACTTTGATTTTTTTTTGCTTGATTGGAATTTGCAGCCGAAGTAAATGGCTTTGAGGGAGTGTATTGTCTTTTAATTATGTATTTACGTGTGTTTTTCTTTGTCCAGTTTTGTAAGATGAAAACAGAAAAAAAAAGGAAACTCTGCTTCCCTCGTATGAGACCACTTAACTCAACTTAATTTGAAAAACCTTTTAAAAATTCCTCAGGCTCTATACGAGATTATTAAGCATAGAAGAAACGAGAAAATCTTGTATACAGCCAAGATAAGAGGTATGACATGAGAGGTCAGGTTCAGAGATCGCAGAGAATAACATACAGTGATCTTTGAACTAACAAAATATAATCAAAATTGATAAAAATTGAAAACGATCGAAATTGATGATCACGAAATTATGTAATCTGGGAGATCATTAATATTATCTCTGAAAATAAATAGCATGCATAGTTTAATAGAAGTTTTTAAAAAGTAGTGAAATTCGGCAGTAATCAGCTTATTATCATATTATATTTTTCATACTTTATGAGGAAAGACCCGATTGACTTTCGTATATTATAGAAATCCAATTACGCTAAAACTCTTGCTGCTAAGGCTTGCGATAAACGCATGAATTTTCGGGATTCATGCTGATATGGAACGGCAAGATTCTTCGATTTAATAATACTTTTTCTAATAATAATTAGTCTAATAATAGATGAAATCCTGTTATACTTGAGTGATCAGGTAATTGCTGTTAGCTGTCAAGAACGAGATAGATTTTTCGGGAACGAGATCCAGATTTGATAACTGAGAGCAAACACTTAAGTCTCAAGGTTAGAGTAAGATAAATTGGCATAATTTATTCGTCAGTACTTTGTGAGATACTGTATTCAGTCAGCGATACTTATATAGACGCTATGAAATTAGTTTGACTTACCTTATCGTTGCATAGACTCTTAACGTCGAGTATTATAACAAGGTCGTGTATATGAAGGATGGTTCTTTCAAAGAATACAAAAGATTATTGAAACTGAAAAGTTAGCTGGGTAAGTTTGGTGTTAAATTTTGAACTGATGATGACTAATTGCCAATCTGTTTAAAAAAGATGAATAAATAATCCTGGAATAACTAATGAAAGTTCTTGACTGGGTTTGATTGCTTAAAGTTGGTACTGAGGTATAACAAGTAATTTCATTGGCATTTGTATATTGGCATTTGTAAGATGTAAGGATTGGGCGCTTGTATTCACGATTTGCTTTACTTGGTTTGTAAGGTGGAAGTGTGGTCTGATGAAAAACACTTCATCTTTGCCTGAGTTTGAGTAAATTAATTTCTCCTGAATATGCTAGAAAACAAAAATTATTGCATCAGTGATGAAATCTGAAGTTTTCCGAATCATGGTAGTTTATTATTTTTACAGATTCTTGGTAATAGTGTTTCTGAAATGTGCTTGTTGTACTGTTTTGTGCGTGATGCTGTTTGTAGTGGTAGATTTTAATAAAAATAGTGTTTTGTGATTAGCAATTAGAATTTATTAATTTATATGATTAACGTGTATTTAGATTGGGGTTTATTATGTGGATCGTCAAAAATTAAAATCCTGTATTATGGTTTTAAGAAGTAAAAGAGGCAGAATAGGAATAATCTATGGTGGTTACTCTATTTTACGGAATTCTAAGATATTGAAGATTACAGGAATAACTGTAACTAATATGGACAGTTATGCATTGTTTTTCGTATTGTTTATGTAATATGTAGTGCTTTTTTGTTGCTATTTATTTATTTTTTAAATTTGGTATTCTTTTCTTATCGTGGTCATATTTTGTACCTGGCGCTTTGTCTTGTGATTACGCAGCCGTATGTGACGTGACTCACGTGACAGGTCACGTGGTTTTGTTTCTGAGTTATCGGAGAGCAGAGGCTTTCGTGAAGTTTTACCTCTCATTTCATTGCATTTGAAGCAAAATAATTTTCTGCATGAAAGCGTATTTTTCACCATTTTCATTTTTTTCGGTATTTCAGGTTGATTTTCCATTATTCAAACACATTGCAAGATAAAGAGGTCTCTGTGTGTCGGAAATAAAAGAGAAATACAGTATATGTATATTTTTGAATTTTGATATAAATTAGAATTTCGCAATACATCTTACAAATGAAAAATGGAAACAAATTATGTTACTAAAAATAAGAAATATTAAGAAACGTAATAAATATTTTTTCTAGGTGTCCTTCCATATTTATCATTCAATTCTTCTTGTAAAATTAAATGCCAGATCTTTCCCTGTTCAAAAGCAGAGCAGAGAAATTTGCCTGTCGATATATGATCACTTTAGTTCAAAACTTGTCAAAAGAATTAAAAACTTGTCTTCTCAAACGATTTACATATTTTATAGCGTGAATGTATTAGAAGGAGCAGGAAGAAAGCGGTTACTTGAGTGAATTTGTGTTTGAATTTGAGCTCACAAAATAAGTAATAGAAACGAGAGAGAGAGAGAGAGAGAGAGAGAGAGAGAGAGAGAGAGAGAGAGAGCTCACATGACAGCTTATAAAATGATAAGTAAGAGTAAATACATTATTTTTCATCGTGACAGTTTATCTGATGGGTTTCTCTAGGAATTGCTTATGTGATGTGTAGTGTTTTTTTGTTGTTATTTACTTTTCTTAAAACATTTGCTATTCTTTTTTTTTTTTTTAAGAGGAAAGCTCTTATTTTATTTCACAGTAGAAAGAGTTATAGCGTGATCATTTATTTCGAATAATCGCACAGTTATTAAAATCCACGCATGGTTAGTTCAGTGGTACATAGTTGGTAAGATTCGCAAGTGAAAAATGAATTCAAAAGTACATTAAACAGCTGGTTTACAAAGAAAAAAACAGCATATAGGTTCACGGACATCAAAGCGGTTATACCTCACTAGCCTGGATAATTGGAATCCCTCTAGAAAATAAATGCACGAATTCCTGTGCTACAGACACAGTGAATGGATGAACGTAATAGAAGAGTTTGTGCCTTAATGGTCATTGGAATTAAAAATGAATTGAGAATAGTCTGACAGCCCCACTTGAATGATCGTTGTCTTACATTTCCATTTGAAATATGTTTTCAGTGAACATGTAGGGCCAGATTTCCAAAACTTTCATTAATTCAAATTGTAAGATATTAAAATTGTACACTCCACAATAAAGGAATTCAATTACATTTCCATCTCATAAAGAATGTACTGAATAATTGCTTGTAAACAATGAGAAAGCTCGTTATAGCTTTAATTGTAATTCGATTTTTAAGATTTTTGTTTTTACATTACAAAAATAACATAAAGAACACAACCATCCAATGAATTAATCTAATTTTATTTTCTGTGATCGTTTCACACACACACACACACACACACACACACACAAATTTCGTTTATTGCCTGTTAGTTATGTTTGACAGCATAAAATTTTATAAGCAGCCATGATTAAGTTTTAAAACTAAATTGAATTTGTGTATTTATATAATCATTTCTTATGGAAATTCATTAAAGGCAATGTGTATGTATTTTGCGTGATTGGTTGAGTGAATAGTGCTTTCGTTCTCCAAGCATTAAGTGGTAGGTTGTTCGAATCCCTTTTGCGAGAATGGATATTTGTACACACCTTCAGGCGGTTAGATAATGAAATTTACTTATTTGTTCGAGAAGCGAACGACATATGCAGAATGTGGTAAACAACTCTTTTGAGCATGAAGGAATTTCGATCTTTTAATATCCCATTCATTCAAACGCTTCCTTTAAATGCATTAAATTCGTTTTTTGTTATACATCCATTCCCACACACATTACTAAAAACCTGAAATATGATATCGTTGGTGGATGAAATCGAAGAAGATAAAAGGAAGGCTAATATTGAGATCTGATATCAAGCGAAAGTAGCATAATATATTATCGGTGCTCCGAAGATAACCTTGCCGCTATAGATGGAAATGTTCTTCTCTTCTTTATTTGGAGATGGAGCTACAGAAAGATAAAAGAATCTTAGATATAGTGTTCTGCTACGCATCTGTTCCCGTGGCAACATATTTGGTCCGTTCAGATTGGTTCACAAAATAGAGAACTGTCTGAATTAATTTTTTTCTTATTCGATTCGATGTTAGTCATGTTGAAAAAATTATAATAGGAAATATTTCTCAGCGATATTTACATAAAATACTTCCCTTAGAAAAATGTCTTGTTAGTTTTTTTCCATCTCTTATCAAACATTCTGGAAGTATTTTCATATGTTGTCTAGTTCGTAAGGTATGTGAGCTCTTTCGGAAGTCTTTTAATGTTTTTTTCCATTTTTTTTTAATAAACTGAAAATTATAGAGCTTTTATCAGTTTGTTTCTTTGAGTTAGGACTTTTTTTTTACTTTAATCAATAGCAAATGCAAGGTAAAATTTGATGTTAACAAAGTAGCGTTTCTATGTTGATATGCAAATCGATGTCATGTGGCTAGTCACTTGGGAATAAGAAATAAATGATCAGATGAAAAATGCAGTAGGTTTTCTCATCTTATCTCGTTTCATCTTCCTCAACGTATTGGCTGGGCGAAGTAACTTGGTTTTGTAGAAACCTAGTTAACACTATTATAAATTAAGCGCCTCCCTAGCGCAATTGGAAGTACGACGTTACATTGCGCCTTTCGATTGGAATATGCCTAAGTTCGATTCTCGTCGCGACGGGAGGAATTTCTTTATCTGGACGATTTCAATCGAAGATGAGTTAGTCGATCTCATACGGAGGTAGCAGGGTTTTTCATTCCGCATACAGACAAATCGGCCCTTCAGAACACACGCAATTTACAGACATAGAATACCAGTTGTGGTGGCGGATGTGGGCGGTAGATGGCGTTGATGGAGATGATTCGTAGTAGAGGTTCGGTGTAGTGGTGGAGACAGTTGTAGGTGTCCTCCCGCGATGAGTCTTCCGACTCCTTGGAGGTATCAGGAATAATAATAATAATAAATGGGTTAATTATATTTGCAAATTCTGTAGTTGTTTACTGCAGAAACAACCAAGGATGTTAGGCCAGTATGTTATGGCTGTAACTGCGTGTTTTCTGGCAGATTTGCTTGTTTTGCGGGGTGAAAAACTCGAATTTTCTGAAGATTGGCTAATTCCTTCAGTAAAAAAAAAAAAAAAAACCCTGTAACGTTTCTTAGCCTCTTGCATGGATTCTATTCTACCCCGGGGTTTCTACACAAAGGCCTGAAATCGGGTCAGATTTCAAGCCTTTCAAGTTGCTTGCTTGGTTGTGTGAAATTATGCCGAGGTAGCTAAGGCAGTGAGGCAGTGTATTATGTGCGTAAATTGCGTGTGTTCTTCTAGCTGGTTTTCCATAAAAAGCCAAGTTTCCGAGAAGACACCTTTTCATTTCTGTAAGAGACTAGGTAACTCTTCTTTTTCCGATGAAAAAACGTAATAAAGTTCTTCGCGTCGTAGACAGAATTCGACTACAGATCGTTCCATTCGCATGGAAATGGATGGCAGGATACGCCTAACGGAAACTCCTGGATTTTCATTTTACAAAATGCCTGCTGTTCCAGAGAACACCGGCGGATAAAAAGAGCATAAAATTCTGTCCACACAGCTCTAGTTGTTTTGGCCATAATTCCAAACAGTACTCTCTAAAAATATGCTAGTGAAATTTAGAAAGAGGAAAACAGTCACCATTCTTAAAGATCTGAGACTTCTCCTTTCTGCTACTGAAGACATCTTGAATGCTTTTGTCGTTATTATATTATAGGAATGTGTTTATTGCGGATGACATGGACTCGAATATTTCAGAATCCTAGAATATTGAAGCTTTCAATGAATTCTTAACAGTAGGATTGAACTCTTTTTCTAAACATCACAGAAATTTTTCAGACCCTGTAAAACTAAAAAGGATTCACGACTAGATAAGCTGAGACTTGAGACTTACGTGTTTTTTAACCTACAAAAAGGGAAAAAAAGCACAAGAAAGGCTTTAAGACAACTGGCGCTTATGATCTGAGGAAATACCGATAAAAATGTACGAAAGTGAAGCAATGCGTAAAACTAGCTAAAACACATGCATAATATTCTGGAGGCTGTTGAAAAAAAAGCTTAGAAATGGAGAAAATAGTACTATAATCAGAAATAAAGGTGACATAAAAACTGAAGATAAAGTTATTCTAGGTGTCTGGAGTAATATAGTATATATTACTCCAGACATTATATTATATATATTATATTATATTATATATATATATATATATATATATATATAGTAATACCTCGATTAACGCCCAGGATGCGTTCCTAGGAGACAGAACGCTAAACGAAACAGTGTTAAACGGGGTCATTTTAACACATAGTAAATAGGGATAGGGGAAAATAGGGGAACACGCGACCAAGAATAAACAAGTTTTACTTTAATTTCAAGTTATTTTTGTATTAACTTTAATTTCATGGCTCTTAGTCTTTCGGAATGATATACAAGCAATGGTTTTAATTTGAAATCACCATTGGCGTTACCGCCCAGAAGAAGAAGGGTTAAACGGCCTATTGCTGCTTTGAATCCTGGTGCTCGTTGTTCGCGCTATAAAAATATGCTTTGGCATTCTCTTGCAGAAATCGTCCCGTTTCATCAACATTAAAAACTAATTCGGGAGGATAATTTCCTCTCTCAATTATTGCTCTTAAAGTTGATGGAAAGGTGAAGCAGCTTCAGTATTCTGCACTCGCCGCTTCTCCGGTGATTCGAATGTTGTAGAGATTGCTTCTATTTTAAATCTAACGAACCAACCTCTGCTAACTGCAAAGTTTTCGCTTGTATTCTCTCTTTGTTTTTGAATATGATTCAAAATACTTCTGACCTTTTCCATGATTATTGCCCGACTTAACGGCATGTTGTTCGGTTTCATCATCAATCCAAATGGGAAGACATTTATCCATTTCCTCTACAACATTGTTTCTGAATCGGGTTACCTTTGTTGCAGAAGACATAGTTGTGGTTGCTGAACACTTAATTTTGTCCTTGTTTTTTAAAATCGTTCATATAGTAGAAGTAGACAAATTTAAAGTGGTTCCAGTGTCAACTTCACGTTCACCTTTTTTTAATCGTCTCAGCACCTGCATTTTAATGTCGAGCGAAACGCTTTTTCGTAGCAATTTTGTTTTGTTTTAACCTTTTGCTGATTGGTTGGAGTTCGGAATAATCTTATTATATACGAATCAAGGAAAATACAGTGATAAATTGAATCAGTGTAAATTTAGCTCTTTTTTTAGCTTTGAGTAGAACTGCGTTATATCGAATCATGGAATATTTAGCGCTTTTTTTAGGGTTCGGAAAAACCGCGTTATAGCGAATCAGCGTTAAACGGGTTTTTATATATCAATACTTGAAGTAGAAAAAGCTATCCAAACCTGAAATCTGGAAAAGGCAGCTGGGGTAGATGATATTCGGCTAGAAATGCTCATATATGGAGGTATGAAAGTTTTAGTGGTAACATTGCATAATTCCAAAAGCCTGGACAGAGGGTCGAATTTCAACATGATCGGATTGAAGCTGTCATAAAAAGGGAAATGAAAAAACAGAATGCAAGAATTTCAGAAGACTTTTTCTCTACTGAGTTTTCCTTGTAAGATTTATGCAAGACTTACTTAAGAAAAGGCTATGAAAACTTGTCCAAGACAAGCTAGGAGAACAAGCTAGTTTCAGGTAAATTAAGGTTCTCAGAAGCAGATTTTCACTTTAAGACAAATAGTTGAGAAATTATCAGAAGATAATTGATATCTGTATTGTAGATCTGGAAAAAGCATTTCTTTTGTCCGAATGGCTGAATAAAGACCCAGAGGATGACCAAGGTTCTAAATGGATTGAACAAGGAGATGGACCTTAAAAGACAGAAATATAAGATCTGGTAATATTGGAGTCTTGACAGATAACAGGTTAATTTGGAGGAAAATTGTCGATAGGAAGTTACTTGCTAGGTAGTTATAGAACTTCTTTTCTCTTTTAGGACAAGTGGAAACTGTGGACGCCTAACGGGTCTCAATCAAAGTACATATGAATTCACATTCATATGTTAGTAATGGTGTAACCTTTTTCACGTAGTACCATCGTAAGGTCCTGTATACCTCCCGAGGGAACGTATACAAATTTTTGATGATAATAAAAAAGAAAAAAAAGGTCGGAATTTAGTTCACAAACAGGGAGCCGAACTCTGCATCCAGTATCTGTTCTAAGATCACGAGCAACACTCTGAATGGAGGAATTAACTTGTGACGAATTAATAGTACTCGGTTTGTAGCGCTCCAGATCACGGTATGCCGGTTGGTTTATTCATTATTGGCTATGTTTACTTGGCGAAAGCAAGAAAGCATGTCATGACTACGAGGTGTGACAATTTAATTCCAGTAACGGCCGCGTAGTGTCGCCCTGTGGTGATTTGGTTGGAGTCACGTGAGCAGTCGTGTTTGTACATCTCTTAACTAATACCTGCGTAAACCTCAAGCCGATAGAGCCATTTGCTAGTTGGCTATTGCAAAAACAATAGAGATATGCAAACGTTGGCGTAAAAATGTGTGATTGAAATTTCGACCAGCGTGTTAACATCCAATCTTTTGTGAAAATTGTGGGAGCGGTTGAAAGTGGCATATGGTGTGGATGCTCGTATTCTTTTCGCAGAAAATAACAAGGCCTTTGGCAGTGCTAGGTAGTTATAAAACTTCTTTTCTCTTTTCGGACAGGTGGAAACTGTGAATGCTTAACGATTCTCATTCAAAGTACATATAAATTCCCATTCAAGCGAAGAAAGGAACGTAGCAGGTCTGTACTCTTAGTTCTCTTCTCTTTTCTCTTGCTCCAAAGCAAACAGCTAGAGGGCCTGCTGCTCATGGCGTATGAATACTGTACCAGTTTTGTGGAATGTTATAGCCATTATATATTGTAAATGATGTAGTCGGTACGCTTAGGAATAATCAGCCTGTTCAATTTTTTTCCAGTTTAGGACAATTTGAATAATTCAGCGGATTAAATATCAATTCTGAGGGAAACCACATCAGAGTTATAGAGGATTGTAGTATTCGAGACATTCCATTTGGTCGCTGAGAGAATTGCTCACAATACACTGTGTCTGTTGAAGGCTTTTCATTTCTCAGTTTGAAGTCTCTCCACAAGTCTGACGAAGATTTTCCAGGATTGAAAAATCAGAGCGAAATAATTTTCATGAAGAGTAGCGGTGCTGCTTACGGTCATCTGTCCAGCATATCACATATATCATAGAGACTCCAGAAAGACACTTTTTTGAACTACATTTGCAACAATAATAACAACACCAACAATAATAATATTTTGACTGGCTTCTATAACCTAGTCGGTTTCGATGGTGTCCTTTGGAATGATCTGGGTTCGAATCTCGCCTAGGACGTAAAGAACCTTTATCTAGGATTTCATTTGAAAATGAATTAGCAGGCCAGACGAGCACACGCAGCGTACCGACATATTGCACTACAGGAATAGTTCCGTTGGATTTGGTTTCGAATGCCTGCTACCCACGCTGGTAGCAGGGTGTTTTCCCTACCAGATACTGTGGTTTTTCATCTCGTTAAACAGGCAAAGAGGCTAGAAGAATACACACAATTGGCAGCTATAATGCACTATGCAGATAGGATTAACTGCCCTATCGGAGCATTAATTAGATTACCAAGAAGCCCAATTATTTCACACAGGCCACTACAGGCGTAACACGCACACAATGGGAAATGGGGGGAATATGCACTGTGATTATGATACGGAATAGGCGACACTTACGTTACTTATTTCAACAGTGTATTTCATGTACATATATTCCCATTCACGAAAGGTCATAAATATATAGCACGTATTAGTATCGTGAGGTAAGGGTTAGATAATCCAGAACTCAGTTCTAGAGACCTAACATAGGCTTTAAACCCAGGGTTTCTTTCAAGTCATTCTAGATACCCCTATAAGCAGGAAGGTGGTTCACTGTCCATCTTAAGGGCTGTGATTCAAAATCACAGCCTGTAGGATGAATTCAGTCAACCCTATAGACATTCAGTTTCCGTTTCCTGTCCATAAAACAACCAGGGTCTACTTATATTGGAACTGGAGTAAGTATACCATATATCGAAATTCAGGAAGTAGCCATCATCTTAAACCAAGATTAATACACTCTAAAAGCGGATATTCGGATCAGAACTATTAAGTTTGATTCCACGTTTCATTCCTCCAGAAATAACAGCACTTCAGAGACGAAGCATTTTTCGGAACATGGTGAAAACCTCCTGTCATTTATACTTTGAGTCCAGGGTGGGTAGTACCACCTATGGCTCCCTGCCGGTGCCCTTTGGTTGGAAAAATCTGAATTCGAATCTCATCTAGCACGCAAGAAATTTATAATAGTTTTTCAACTGACGATGAGTGAACCTGTCTCATAGGGGATGTTTGGATTTCTCTCCCGGAAACTTGGGTTTTTCATCCAGGAAAATACATTCAACTAGTTGATGCGGTATATTTGCCTCATACACTGAGTTGGCTTTGCATTAGGAACACCCGCTAGTCCACCTCTGTGTGCAGTCACCACTCGCAGACCTAGGAACAGATTCCACCAGGTTTCAAACATCCAGCATGTGTGACTCAACCCATGTCTACTGCAACAACTCCGTCACTTCACGCTCATTCCACGGAGAAGGACCAGCAGTTTTCACATCCCGTTTTAGCATATGCTCAACTAGCTTACAGTCAGGGGCGAGTTTGGGGGCCAAGACAATGTGGCGAATTCGTTGTCGTGTTCCTTCAACCACTCAGTAGTTATACTAGCCCGATGACAAGGCGCGTTGTCCTGTTGAAAGATGGCACTGTGGTTGGGATAGACCTGTAGATATGGATGGAGATGGTCGGTTAACAGGTCCCTGTAACGTTTACCATTCAGTGTTTGTGGGATGATAACCAACGGACCTAAGGCGTTTCAGGAAAAAGCTTCCCAGACCATAGCACCACCTCCACCAATATGTTGAACCCCAACTGTGCAACCAGGGAATAGGGCTTCATGCTGTTTATGCCAAATGTGAACCCAACCATCAGTCTGGGGGAAACGGGACTCATCGCCCCAAACGGCATTTTTCCATCTGTTTCAATGAGGCTCCATTGCCGACATTACTTGGCCCATGCGAAGCCTTGTTTGCGATACCTGGCCGTCATCATAGGTACTTTTGTTGGTCTCTGGCTATGGAACCCCAGGAGAAGCAAGGTACGGCGCATGCGTGTGGAAATGGGTCGAACTGCCCTGCTGTTGCACTGGTGGGCGAGCTGTGTGACTTGCACGTCGTTACTGAGGTACCAGTCATGACAGCCAACGCACACTTCTAGGATCAGCCACACGTGGCTGACCAATGTGAACCCTTCTTCTGCTGGATGTTCTGTTCATGTTAATCCAGTCCTGGTACACCCTTGATACAGTACGAGGGAGAAACCAACAAGTGAGGCTGTTTCCGAAATACTGGCATCTGTCCTATAGACCCCAACTATCTGCTTGCCGTCAAATTGGCTTACGTCGCCACGTTTCTCTATTACTGTCAAACGTTTACTGAGTACGTACAGAGGGTAGGTGTGCCCATTTATTGTAGCCGCACGTGATGTTCATATCACTTGGTACTTTGTTATCGCATCGAATATGTAAAGCAGGGGAGGGGGAGAGATGTGTTCCTAGTGCAAATCTAACTCAGTGTATGTTTTTTCATTTGATTGGGAATTGCTTCGGTTTCAATTCACGAAATGAAACCAAGCCTACAGCTCATCCTTTTAGGATAAATGTTTTGGTCGAATCAGCAGTATAACTGTACATATTTTTAAGCAGCTTGTCATCAGTTTCATAATCGTTTATAAGTTTTAAATTTTAGTTGTTAATGGTAGGGTTTGGAGCAAAATTATGCAGCTAAATCAACTCGAGACAGTTGATAAACGTAATGGGCTTACCGCACGTGATCAATCTCTGCCAGAATACATCTTGTATGGTAATTACATTCGTGATATGTTAGCAGTTTACTGCACAGTGCTAAGTGCTTTATTGGGCTTCGTGTTATGTAATCCCTGAAGATAGACATTCATGCGCTCTTTTTCGATCCAGTTCAGGCATCAAAACAAGCAATATTATTATTATCATGGTTGTTGTTAAATCTAAAAAATTAGGAAGGCAAGAAGGAAGGCCGTTCCAAAAAACAGATGTATACAGAATGAAAGAGGAGAATGAGTAGTTGGTTCAGTAAATTTGGAGCTGAACTGTAAAATGGTGTTGAGCACTTGTCGTGTTCTTGCAGTTTTAAAAAAAAAATTGAAGGAAGAGGATAGTTGCTAGTTCAGCAAAAGTTTTTCCATGCAAATACCTGCAGAACAGATGAGTAGACATAAGACAAAAACTGAACCTATATGAGTGACAGAGGGAATGGAGTGAGTCTGTGAGGAGGACTCATCAATCAGTCGGATTGCTCTCTTCTGAATGGCAGAAGAGAATTGCTTGGGTGCACCGGCGAAAATGCGTGAGTAATATTTCATGGTTGTGCGGATTTGAACGAACCGAGTGTGGAACTGAGTTTTTTGGTGACTTGCAAAACTATTGCTGGAAATTTGTTTGTGCCTGGAAAGGCTCAGATGTAAGTTAGCCCGTGAGGGGCGAGGGGAATGAGATTGCTTGATGTTTAGATATTTGGGTATTATCGAGATCTTTCTTGCCAGAAATTAGAAGAGTTTTAGAAGCGTTGAGGTTTACAAAGTTCTCCTCCCTCCACTGAAGTATAGCAAGGAGATTGGAATTTAGAGAATGGGTTGTAGTTAATTTTGAGGCTTCTAATAATTAAGCCCTACAAGGTTTATCCAGTGAAAAAGAGGAATAGAGTGTACTGCCATTAGCAAAGCTTGAATAAAATTTGAAGTCAGTGAGAGCAGATCCTGCATTGATCGAGAAATCTGAGGAGTGGAAACCATCTATCACGACACGTTGAAAGCAGTCAGAGAGGAAACTGGCGACCCTGTTGCAAAAGGTAGAAGTCAGACGTAGGATAGTAATTTACTGAGCATGCCTCTATGCCAAGCCATATCAAAGGGCTTGGAAATATCGAGAGCAACTAAGTGAGTTTCTCCAGTCTTTCCATGGCTTGAGTCTAAAGCAGGGACAGTGCAGACTAGAAGATCATCTGTGTATCAAGAGAATAGCGAAATCCATATTGCTAGTCACTGATTAGCTGATTTGCCTCAGGGTGGTAAAGGCTTTTGCTGTGATAACCTTTTCACATGGTTTGTGATAGAACTGAAGTGAGAACAACTGGACGTAGTTTATTGGCTGACTTTGATCATCCTTTTTGAAATGACTGAATGTAGGCTTGTTTTTTATATGCAACAGGGTAAAGTAGGAAAGATTGAAGAGGAGTAAAATAATACGGATGCTAGTTCTGGAGGACAAGTTTTTAGGAATGTGGTGAGATACCGTCAGGGCTAGATGCCTTATTTGAGTTCAGGATTCGTTTGATTTATTTCTCATGGAAGATTAGGGACGACATGGAGTGATTACATTGCAGGAATTGAAAGATAAGAGCGATGCTAGTAGGTCAGCTTTTAGTCTTTCGTTGGTGTTACTATAAGTATCATCTGGATGTGAGAGCGGTGAAAACACGGATAGACAAAAGTTTTGGCCAGTAGCCTTAAAGAGGGACCAGAATGCTCAATTTCCACTCGAACAGGGGGGGGGACAATTTGGGGGATTTAGATTTGGTCCTTTTAAAATTTGATTTTAATTGCTTATTTTATAATTATTTATTTATTTTTTTGAGTTGTCACGAGCTGCAATGTAAACTGAGTGTGATGTTGGGTTTTTTCTTGAACCACTGTTTCTATTATTCTGTCTGAGCAGGTGTTTCGATCAGGAGAACAGAAGCAGTCAGACCACAGAGAGGAGTAGAAGTTATGAAGGTCAACTCATATGGTAGCCTTGTAATGCTACACATAAGACTGAGAGTTGTTCCATGAAGAAGGAAACTCGGATGGGTTGTGGTCCGAGTTACCAAGAGGGGAGCTGGTATCGATAGTGTATTTGGAAAGATATCTTGTTAAGAAAAGGTCAGGGATGTTACGGATGATGACGAGGGTTGTCTCGTATTCTAGTCAGATAGATTGACAGATATGTGTTAAGTCGGTGCTGAGTGCATATACCCCGCAATCCTTGACTGCTTGACCAGTGGAACGTAAGAAGAGAAACTAGTTTGAGTAGTGGTAATTGAAATCTCTAAGAAAGAAGACCGTATTTTTTGGGTCTGTCAATTGCAGGAACTCGAGCTTAAGAGACAGATAGTCAATGAGATCAGAATGGTTATCAGAATTTAGTGAGCCATAGAGACAACAAATGAATGCGACATAGTTTGCTAAGGAAAATTTGAGCCAAAGAACATCATGCGGGGGGGGTGGAAATTTAAGTCCTTGCATTCTCTAACATGGGATGCCAGTTCTGATGAATGAAAAGTACTGCTCTTATGATGAAATACACTGGATGTTATGGTTTAAGTAGCTGAGGTTCTTTTAGGAATACAAACAGATCGAGAAGTCTCCGGATTCGTTATTATCAGGTTCAGTTCCATGTGGTATCTAGCGGTCGGCCTACGGAACCGTTTTACTACTGCATCCTCTAATGGAGAAGGATCAAGCTCACTACAGTGTGATTGGCATGTCCTCGACGTGTATTTCCCACACTGCGTATGAGAAGAGAAGTGGAAAGAAAAAAAAAAAAAATCCTGAGCTTTGCTCGAGAAAACAAAGCGACACCCACTTTAGGCCTCTACTGATCAGTGATGTTTCACCATACGATGAAAGGCGTCTATCACTTAGAGGAGCAGTTGGTATTTTCTTCAGCTAGAGAAGATCTTTACGGCGGCAATACTCGCCTAGAGCCCCGTCTGTGGAAAGCAGCTGTATCATGGAAGAGGTGGAGTTGACTTAACTGTGAGAGGCTGCATCGTATATTGCAAATCGGCAGCATTTAGTAGCCAGTAGTCTCACAATAAAATGCATCCAATATCTCTCATTTTTAAGTTAATTGATAGAGGTGGATTTAACATCTGCTGCATTCTTCTACTGAATTTCAGTTGAAGAATGCAGCTCATGATACCTGACGATCTTCCGTTCTTCCCCGACGCAACAGATTTCTAAAGCGTTTTTTCATTATTAACTAACTATCCTTTTGAAACCGGAACAACAGATTTGGATGGTCAATGCCTCTCCCCTCCCCCCCTTCCACTTTTTTTCTTCGCTGAATGCTTAATCTTGGAACTCTATTTTTTTTTTATTTATGATGAACTGAAATTGATGCAATATCAAGGCAATCCATGCGAATGTATGTATTTCCTTAACTTGGAATATACATAACATACGAGGGACATCCAGAAAGTAAGTTCCGATGGGCTGTCAGAGAAACAAAAATATACTTACGAAAAAAAAACTTTATTGTTTTTAAAGTTATTGGAAATTAAAGTAGACATCTTTCACTACTTTTCTACATAATTTCCGCCATTGTTCAGGCACTTATCATAACGGGGCACCAAGAGTTGTATACCTTCGTCGTAGAAGGTCGCCGCCTGTGACCTAAACCACGTATTGACTGCTACTTTGACCTCGTCGTCGTCTTGAAACCCCCGGCCACCAAAGAAAGATTTCAGATATTTGAACAGGTGAAAGTCGCTTGGCACGAGGTCAGGACTATATGGGGGCTGATGGAATTGTTCGCAGCCGAAGGTGGCGAGAAGTTGTTGTGTTACGCCGGTCGTGTGTGTGTGTGGGGGGGGGGGGGAGGCGTTAGTCCAAATCATCATCATCGTGCACACCTGTCCTTCCTTCATTAAAAAGTCTTACCCATCGATTTTACATGAGGCGGGCGATTCGATTTTCTTAGACATTATAAACACACACCAAGAAGCATACGCACTGCGAGAATGTCTGAAAATGGGACCAACGCCTTGCTAACGAATCAACAAACTCAGCACGCATGCGCACCATTGAGATCGCAGCGCTGCATTGAAAATATTTAAAAACGGAACTTACTGGACGTCTCTGATATATTTAACATCTTGTGTTAAATGATAATAATTAGTATTTATTATTCATTATTTTCTATAACAAGAACATATGATTATTTACTATAAGCTATTCTTTTTTATACGAGTATATGACCTATACTCGCATAAACAGGCATCAAAAAGCCAAATCATTAATGATTTGGCTTTTTGATGCTTGATCTTCAGAGAACTGAGAAATGCACGATGAAGCATTTGAAGCTTGATGCTTATTGGACGATGAAGATGGAGCAAAAGTTGAATAAATAATTAGACTTTACCTACTTATTTCCGCTGAACTTTTGTGGAAAATATAGTGGAATTATTAATATAATTAACGGCTATATTTTAGCCTGTTTTTGTTTAGGAGTGTCCCTTATATTTAATACATTGGCAAACATAACTCAAAAGGGGTATATATATATAATTTAGGACATTACGGGCGAGTGTAGAAGTCAATTATGGCAGAATAAAAAATGTTGAAAAATTATGTACATACCTTGATTTTGGTTTAAAGATGCCTTCTAAATCCAAGCGCTTGTGGAAGGGGGGGGGAAGAGAGGGAAAGAACATGGGGATGTACTTGGGACACGGGAAATAAGTTTGGGAACCCGGGTTACAATTAATAATATATATATATATATATATATATATATATATATATATATATATATATATATATATATATATATATATATATTATTTTGTTGTGGGGAGAGGGGGGGGGAAGGAAGGGGAAGGGTATCCTTATGTGGAAACTAGGGCAAGGGTTTACGGGGTGTGGACCGTTTCGGTCATCGTCTGACCATCGTCGGAACTTTGTGGGAATGACAGTAGGGCTATGTCAAGGCTGCAAGATGTATCTGCCAAATTTGGGCATTTGTTGTCGCTAAATGGCCGGAGGCGTGGCTTAATTTGTAAGTTTTGGAACGTCCAACATTCGGAAATTAGGTAGGACGTTGATAGAATTACCATCACATTTTATGGCAATAGTTTCGGATATTCTAAGCATCGTTTCGTTTTCTTGTTTGTCAATGATTATGGCTTTGTCAATTTGGGGAATGTGTTTTAGTTCAAGGGCATGAGCTGCAGTTTCAGTCTTCCCTGTATTCTGTGGTTTGTTTTTCTTTTTGATGTTGCGATGTTTTTTCGTGTTCAGATATTCTGGCATGGGAATATTGCAATCCATGAAGTGCTCTTGTAGTCTAGTCCATAACGACCTAATTGTAGAGCCCGTGTAGGTGACGTCACAGTCTTTTTGACAAGGAAATTTGTAGACTACGTTGTGGTGTTCGAATAATTCTTTATGAGTGAGAGATTTAGTAGGTTTTAGGAGAGTTCCTAATTTATGGTTTGTGGTGAATACTAGCTTATAGTTCGTGTTTTTGAAAATGTATTTGTAAGCCTTGTATGTGTTTTGGATGTATGGCAATTTGATGACCATGTGTGTCGCAAGTCTGCTTTTGTTGTATTATTGTTAAGACGGCATTTTGCCGTAAAGTTCGCGTAATTTATTAGATGCGTGGGGTAGTTTCGATTTTTGAAAACATGTGTTAAATACTTGAGTTCAGTGTTAAGAAAAATTGCTGTTGGTGGAGAATTTGTAAGCATTGATAAATTGTGATAGGATGACTGATTTTTTAACAGAATATGGGTGGTATGAATTGAAATGGAGGTAGTTTCCGACATGTGTGGGCTTGTGAAATATCTTCGTGGCAATTCTGTTATGGCTTCTGATTAATGTAAGATTTAAGAAATTGATGGATTTGTTCTGTTCTGTTTCCATGGTGAATTGTAGTCTGTTGCTAAAATCGTTGAGGGATGTTTGTAAGGCGGAGATGTGTGAGGGTTTGCCAATGCATAGAATATCGTCTATGTATCTGCCATAGAAGGTGATGCCGGGGGGGGGGAGGGAAGGGTGGAGTAGAAGTGATTCAATGTGCGCCAGGAATAACTCCGCTAATTGTCCACTGATGTTTTGGCCCATTGGGAAACCGAAAATTTGAACATATAAGGAGTTGTTGAATTTAAAGAAGTTGGCGGATATTGTGAGTTTAATCAAACTAATGATGTCATTTAGTGTTAATTTTGTGCGTGTGTCTAGGGTGTGGCCCTCGGAGAGTAGTGTGTGTACGATGTCTAAAGTTTTGGGAACATCCACGTTGGTGTATAATGAAGTTGCATCTAGTGAGGAGAGGATGTCATCCTGGGATGGAGTAGTGTTGCTTAATTTCCAGAATAGGTCATCTGTATTTTTGATCATACAGATAGACGTTGTTAGTAGTGGTTTGATGAGTTTGGCAACAAATTTGGATAAAGGAGCTGTGGTGGTGTTCTTGTAGGAGACTATGGGTCGTATCGGATAACCGTCTTTGTGGGTTTTGATGTTCCCGAACATATAGGGGGTGCGAGTAGTGCGGGGGGTTGTGTGTCTCATTGTGGTTTTATCTATTTTGTTTTGACTTTTTAAGGTGTGTAGGGTGCTGTTTATCTGTTTTATGAGGTCGGGGGTAGGATCATTGTGGATTATTTGGTAGGTGTGTTGGTCGTTTAAGACGGCCATTATTTTGTTGTGGTAATCCGTTTTATTGATGATGACAACGGTGTCACCTTTGTCAGCTTTTGTGATCATGATATCGGGGTTATTTTTTAAAGATAAAAGGGCACTTTGTAAGTTGGGAGTGATGTTGGGTTTTACTATTATTTTGCTATTAATAATGTTGTTTATCTTTTGGAATATTGTGTCTCTGTTTGGGTCATTTTCAAGTTTCGCTTGGATTTCGATGATGATGTCTTTTTTCGGTACGAATTTAGAGGATATCGCGAAGTTTAGACCATTGTTTAGGATGATGATCTCGTCCGGTGTGAGAACGTGGTGCGATAGGTTTTTGACTACGCAAACTAATTCCACTTAATAGTGGAATTAGTTTGCGTAGTGTCTGAACAGTGTAAACAACAAGAATTAATGAAATCTGTTTTTCTCACAGGACCGCTAATTAAGTTAAGATATAAGCTTTCTTGATGTTGCTATAGCAACATCAAAACGTTTAAAAAAAGTACTATGTTTGGTCTCTAGATTATTTAACCTTAGTTTTCTGTTTACTAAAGTTGTCCATCCACTTTCTACTGATATTGCTATACGTTTTTCAAGTTTTCGCAGGCAGAATCATCGCCATAAAATAAAATAAAAAATACTCCACCTACTTACAAGACTACGTTAGCGTTTGATTCTCAATTGTTTAAAATGGGAATACTATTAAGAAAGATGCTGTTGATAAATTTTTGTCATTAAACAATGGCTAGTAATGTATGTCCCAAAGTGTGGCATTCGATTTTTGAACCTTTGTACGGAGGTAAAGTCCAGTATGAGGCATAAGAAGCAACGATTGTAACTGCTGCTACTTATATTGAAATTTGATATTCGATAAGATTTTCTACTGGAGGAAGAGCGAAAAATCAAACCACTTTTTTTTAAAAAAAATCTCTTTCATCTTATAGCAGATTATGATGATAATCTATAATAACTATTTTGCTTTATTTATTGTAAATATTACTCTAATTCCATTGATTCAGAATGGCTGAATTTCTGATTGCATTATGAAGATAAAGACATTATATGCTAATATCATATCCACATAAATTAGAATATAACACTCTGTATCTAACGGAGATACCAGAAAATTAATTTCTCCTGGTAAATGACCTGAAACTAATTTCAAATAATTTAATACAGCTGATTGAGACGAACTTTCGAAGACGAACATATGGAAAATCTGCGTATTTCGTTTTCAGCAACAAAAAAACAAAAAAAAATTCGAAAAGTGGTAAGGGATTTAATTTGTCACACACACACACACACACACACACACACACACACACACAGCTTTGTTCATAATCTTATAATGTTTTACTGTTAGTGCTTTTAATATGAAATTGAAGGAATCCGAGAGAAAAAAAATATTTTTTTTGTTTGTTCATAGTGACTTGTTAAAAGATACTTAATATTCTTTTTACTATAATGAGAAACTTCGGATTGAAACAATGCATTGTTATGCCTATTAAAGTACCAAGAAATAGCGTTAGTTGTCTGAGTAATATACTTATTTAAAACAAAGGCAAATTTCGAACTAAAACTGCCCATCTATGTGTATGATTCGATTAGGACATTTCCCTAATCTTTTCTAGGACTTTATTAATACATTATGCATTTAATGCCCAACACATTATCACTCTAGTAACACCGTATAACTCACCAATCTACAATGAATGCTTTAGTCATAAAGTGAAAAATGTATGGAAAAAATCAGGATAATATAAAGAAAGAATAAAACTAAGTGAATTATAGATGAATTAATCATATAAATGAAGAGAAAACACACAAAAAAAACTACATATCCTAGTATTTTAGACTACAAAAATTATTATGAAAAATGAATGAATCCTAAGACCAGAATTCTTTTATCTGTTACGACACAGGTAGTGTCACTTTTATTGATACCATCAAAATGTGGAAAAACGAGAATATAAAATAATGGACTTCTACTACAAACAAATTTAGTATACTCGTTGGTAGGATAATGTTTACTGAAAATGCTAATGAAATAGAAGAAAAAAATACCATTATGTATGATTTAGATAATAATAAGAGCTCCAGGAATTGATGGCTTGATAAAATTGTAACGATTATTAATAATTACTATCTTAAACTTCTGACAAAATAGTAAATATGTCTTTAGAAAATGAAATAAAATATTCTAAAAAATAAAAATATGATAATTTAAATTTAGCTGTTGTTACTAAAATGTTGTTTGAATAAAGAAACAGTGTTAGTTGGGAACTATAGGCCCTTTATAGAGTGATTGAAAAAAATAATAAAAAACAGGAAAATAAATAAATGATATTTACATAATTTTTTTTAAAGAATTACTGCTTTTGGTTTTAAATTCTTTAACAAAAATGAGATATAGCTTCTACATATTCTAGTATTTGAAACAAATTTTATTAAGGAAAGTTCTGTGCACCTACCTTATATTATTTGTATACCCAATATTTAAAGTTGGGGAAGTGACTACAAAACAAATCTATACAACTTAATTACTGTCCTTTAATATCTAAAAATAATAATGAATGTCGCAATTTTTTTGAGCATACCATTACTTCCACGCCGACTACGGTTACAGCTAAGACATATATACCTATAATTCAAACAGACGTTTTGCATACTCAGATCTTAAAGTATATAACGGCCTTGATTAAAAAATTATATTAAAATGTAAAAGTAATCTCTCATACTTAAGGTTATGCGTAGGAAATATTTCCAAATAATGAGTACGTAAAAACTACATTATAGCTACATTTACTCAGTTCATATCTGATAGTAACGAAAGATCTTAATTAGAAGCGCTAATACTGATTATCAAACTGAATATTGGTTTCAAATAGAAATTCAAATGGCTTTAATTTCATGTTGATTGACTGTGCTGTTTATTGTTTATAAACACTGCATTGTGTTGTTATATTTTTCTACATTACTGTATCTTGAATATCATCGACAGGTGTGATCAGTGAAGACGACCTCTCCGACATCCAGTACAGTCACGAGAAGCTTCTGGTAGATAAGCTAATGAGAGGATACGATTCTGACGTGAGGCCCGTCCGAAATGCTTCCGACGCTATAGTGATACGATTGAGCTTTACCTTAACTCAAATTTTTGATCTAGTAAGTGTGGTCTGTTCTCCGTATTGTTTTAATTATGGTTAGTTGTACTGCATGGTCAGTACAATTGACCATAAAGTTTAGATATTTTGCGAGCAACAAAAAATGTAAGCAACAGAATGCTATATCGCTTTCTTGTCATTTGGTAATTTGGTAAAAATATATCGCAAATGTTGCTTCTTCAGCAGAAATTAGGTTTTCCCTTTCGCTTTACTTTAGCTCTGAGCAACTATTAATTGCATACAAATCGCATTTCCGTACAGTCATTGAATAATGTTCCCACATCTGAGGTATTTGTCCTTGAGAGTTCTCTAAAATCCTCGACTCTGTAAGATCAGTTAAATATATCCAAATTCTCTTCTAAATCTGTTAAGAGATATAGAGTACTAGTCACTATCTCTTCAAAATTCAACGCCAAACTCAGAACCAATTTATTTTCCTCTTCGATGCCCTCCTGCTATCTTTTGGAACAGTCTCCCTTCTTGTGTATTCCCAGAAAAAGAGAACAGTCTGCAGGTCATTAAATACAACACTAACAAGCTTCTTCTTTCTCTTCAGCTTTCAGAATTGCATACCATGTTTGCAAAACATTCCGTGTGTAATTACCACAAAAAAAAAGAGAAAGCAAACGACCATGTTATAATTTGCTTGAAGAATCTGCTATAATAAAAAAAAGCGTATTATAGCGCTACGCAGCCTTCTTTTGCAAGAATGGAACGCCTAGCGGCGAGAATTTCAACTGTTACTATCGAAAACCAACATGCAATTTCATGGGGATATGTTTTTATGTGTGCATATATTTCGAGCCAATGCGTATTTAATCAATGCTCTTAGCCTGAAAAGAGTAGAATATTTCTTCTTTGCTTGAATTATTTGTACTTGAAATGAGCCAGCGATTGAGCTAAGGACTTGAAATTCTGATGAATGACTATGTATCTGTACTATTCTTTGTAGATATCTTAAAAAAAGTGCTATCCTTTTAGCATTTAAGGTGTAATAACCACAGACCATTTTGATTAGACAAAAAAGTAAAGTTTAACGAGAGACAGGTATTAATTCAAAGAAATTTGCTGCATCATCAATTAGTTTTTCACTTCAGAAAAAGTGAAGAATTACATAAATATAAAGTGCAAAAATAAGAATAATAATATTATTATATATAGGTAACAAATACATAGATGAGAATAAATTCTATAATTCAATAGCGAATACGTTGCCAATTTTGTTTTCATTGATTATTGCAAGTTTTTTTTTTACAAAAATTAAAACAAAACCCGAAAACGTTTTTCTATAAACTTAAAAAAAAACTTCATTCATAGATCGTATTATTTAAAAAGTACTTTCTTTGTTGTCTTATTTCTTTGTATATTACAACATTAAAATAATAAAAAACGGCATTTTAAGGATAACTTTCATTATACAACGTTTTGAAATTTCGGATCCATAGATGGGATGTTTCATACTCACTTGGTGGAGTTATAGTGGAAGAAGTGAAAAAAGCAAAGGGATCTTGGGGAGATTGTAGATAGAAATTTGAAGTTCACAGGATATATTCTCTGAGATATTTTCACAGCGTTTGCTGTGAAGATATCTCAGAGAATTTCTTCAATATTAAGATGAACATTGACTATTAGAAATAAAAGGATGGTGATCTCATTGTATAAAACTTTAATCAGACCACAATTTGGGTTGAGATCTAGTTATCTGGATGAAGTAACTTTGGAGAGGGCGCAAAAGCGGATAACAAGAATGATATCAATACTGTAGAATGTTGATTATGAGGTTGATTATGAGGATATACTATTCACCAAACTCTGCAGTCTGCAGAGTTTGGTGAATGGAAGACGCAGGTTGAGGATATGGTCGAGACACTTAAGCTGTTGAAGGATTATTAACAGATTAATACTAGGAAACTTTTTCATATAGTTAAAACAGAGGAAGGAACAAGAACAAGGGACCATCCCTGAACGTTGCAAAAGGAAGTAGTGAGTAAAAGAGTTCAAGTGAGTTCAAGAGTGGTTGGAGCATGGAATGCATTGCTTGAGAGGGTGGTAGACGTACAAACGGTGGATAAGCGTAAGGAGTGGTATGATAGTCTTTGTGTGGACTAACATTGACCACTCACGATGAAGCTTGTGATTCCATCAAGAAAAAACAATAATGACTTCAGAATGTCGGCCTCACAAGAACAAGACGGTAGGCCTGATATGATGCAACATTGAAATTCCAAATCATATAAATATAGCAACAATGTCTGTATTTCCCTCCCCCGCCGACAGACTTCCTCTAAAGCTACAATTTTAGCGTTGAAAATTGTAGCTTTAGAAAAGCTTCCTTATTGAGGGGGTGGCGTATATAGCATTTCCGCTCTCCAGCCAGTAGGCTGTGAGTTCGAATCCCACCGAGGGCATAAGGGTGGTTGTAAATGTCTTTTAGTGATAGGTGAATTTCCTTTCTTGGTGGAAGAATAGCAGCTTGATTACTGGAGGCCTGAGGTTGCTTGAAAGGTTCTCTGTTTTGTCTCTAGTGTAGGGTTTCCGTATTATATAACGTTTACTCTGCCCACAGTATACTAATGAACAATAGGTTTGCGTCCTTCATGAGTGAAGGTCAAAAAGGAAAAGGTATACAGTATATAGGTTTAGTTTTGTTATGTAACTATGATAAAATACAATTTGTTGAGTGAGGCGATAGCTACAGTCCATCACTGCTTTCAAGCACAATTTGCATGATAAGACATGTAGTCGATCTTACTTGTATTTTTGTGTTGTAGAAGGTTACACATAATATGACACATCATTTTCACAAGTTCTGGATATTGGCTTATTCTAGTGACTGTTGTATTTATTTATCGTAGCTCTCAATGAGGCATCCTGCTGTTTTCAGACCATTCACAATTTAACCAATTCGTTTCTCATCTCTGCATCTCTTTATAAACCCACTTTTATGTTAGTAGGGTGGATAAAATAAAATACATAAAGTGCTATTTGCACTTTATGTTTTGAGAATAAAACGAAAATGTTGAAAATAAAACGACTTGCATGCAACTTGAATATCTATGAAATAGAGTAGAAAACAAACATCTTAATTATAATAAATCCAATTTGAATAATCTTCAACTCATTCAGGCGATAAGAATTCACATGTTTGTTGAGTAAGCGGAATTATTCATCCGTTATTCGGAAGAATTATATCATAAAATAATGAAACTATCACGTCAGTCTAATTCGTATATTCGCATTTCCAGTTAAAAAAATCAGATGAATCCAGTGATTCGTAATCCATTACCTTGCTAATGGTTCTGTCTGGTTGAAGTAGTTCTCCATTAAGCTAACAGAAATAAGAATATTTATCTTACTTAAGAATATTTACTGCAACTACGTATTGGATATTTTCTCCTGAACTCTTCTAAGCTGCTAATGTACTTGCACCTAACAAGCAACAAAAATGTCTTCCTCGGACTGTTTGTGTAACTGTCTACGTATTTGCCATTAAAGAAGACATATTTCTTCTTAAATGACATTGCTGCAGTACTTCGATTACAGCAATGCATTAATGAAAACAAGTTGGTTGCATAATAAAAATCAATGTTCATTCAAACATTGCAAGGACATTCTAAGGATTTTGGTTCGAGGACATTGGAAACAGCTTCGTCAGAAGCATTTCGAATAACAAAGGTCCTATGCATAGACAGAATTTGAAATTTCCACCTTTCAAGATTTTTTCCATTATTATTTGCTTCTTCAAACACAGTCAAAAATATTATCGTGTCCGTTTGAATTCTAAGCTGCAAGCACGCATTCTAGCAAGTTTTTATAACTCGCTCAAGAAGTTGAATAATTCTTTAGTGATCCTATCCCATCTTCCTTTCGTGTTAGACTGAATGACCTATCTCGGCCAAGTAATTTGGTACCTGTCACAGCTCGAATTCTATAAATACCTCAGAATTCTTGAGGCACACGACATTTTGAGTTCAGAAGTCAAAAGAAAAACAGAGTCTGAATATCTGAAAAGAGTTAGAAAAGTTCTAAAGCCCTGGACTAAAGCCGATTTGGATGTACTTCATCGTAAGACACAAAAATAAATAACAGTGAATGTAGTAGTTTCAAAAAAAGCAGTACAAGGAGAAATAAATGGCAAAAAGATCAGGTTTGGAAAAATAAAGCACTCCATGGTTAATATTTGAAAGATATTGAAGGGAAAGTTGACAGTCGCTTAACTTGGAAATGGCTTCACAAGGGCAACATCAAATAAGAGCCAAGTAATTTGTAATAACCTGTCACAGCTCGAATTCTATAAATACCTCAGAATTCTTGAGGCACACGACATTTTGAGTTCAGAAGTCAAAAGAAAAACAGAGTCTGAATATCTGAAAAGAGTTAGAAAAGTTCTAAAGCCCTGGACTAAAGCCGATTTGGATGTACTTCATCGTAAGACACAAAAATAAATAACAGTGAATGTAGTAGTTTCAAAAAAAGCAGTACAAGGAGAAATAAATGGCAAAAAGATCAGGTTTGGAAAAATAAAGCACTCCATGGTTAATATTTGAAAGATATTGAAGGGAAAGTTGACAGTCGCTTAACTTGGAAATGGCTTCACAAGGGCAACATCAAATAAGAGACAGAAGGTCTGCTCAAGAAAAAGCAGTAGAAAGGAATGCAATAAATGCGAAGATCGAAAATATCTTTGACGATAGCAAATGCTGACTGTGCAGAGATAAAGAAGGACAATAGACCATGTAATAAATTCTCGGAGCAAGGTTGCTTATATAGACTGCAAACAACTTCGTATACTGGGGCTCGTTTAGGAAATATGGTTTTCCAACTTGAAAAACCCTTTGGGAACGCAGTTGAAAAACGTCATTGAAAATGCAAATGCAAAGATATTATTGCACTTTAAAATTCAGACAGATGGACATCTGGAAGATAATATGCCAGACATCACTGTAGTTGAAGAACAATGTATGTGGTTTATTGATGCGGCATTACCAGGGGAATAGTAGAGTAGAAGAAAAACTGTAGGAAAAACTGATTAATTATGAGGATATGAAGATTGAAAATCATGACTTGGGAACAAACAAACAATAATAGTTCTTTTGGGGACGTCTCACGTTCTGCAATAATATCTAGTCGATTCCTAGGTCTTTGGATAAGGCCCAAATTGGACTTATTTGACAGTCAAAGATATCATTATGCTCTTTCATGTTGCTTGTTACTATTTGACTATGAACTGTTATTTGATGATAGAAATAATAATAAAATATGACGAGGTTGCAAAATGTTCTGGAAATCATTTAAAACCTTTGAAATGGAGAAACGTGTTCTTATAAAAGGCATCAAACACGATAAAGGTAATATAAAAAGTGAGGATAAGGGTATCCTGAATGTCTTGAGTAGCTGCCTTGAAAGATTATTAAATGATACAAACAGTGATATGACCGTTAAATTTAAGCAACATTTAAATTTCTTTTTTTCTCTGAAACAGAAAACGTCATAATACTTCATTTCATGAGAAATGGTTAATATTTTATAAAGAATGTAAGATTACTTTTTTATTTTTAGTAAAAAATAGTTAACTGCATTAATATAAATATCTTACATAAAAACTTCTTTTTATAGAATCTTTGGAAGAAAAAATTTATACAGAATAAATTGTTTTCTTATTCAAACCTAACATTCACATCCACGAGACATTTCTCACTGATGCATTTATTTAATTTTTTCATAATGAATTTTTTGTGCAAAATATTTACGATGAAGCTCTGCATAAGTTAAACACTCTAGATTTGGTGTTTATCTTCATGCTGCCCAAGAAAATTTCTTTGCATCGGCATTTAGATTACTTGCCTTACTTATGTACGCTAGTTACCATGCACCTCCTAAATCTGAATTAAGATGCATCAGTAACCTCAGAGTATTTTGTCGATAATTTACATCAGGCATCTCGTACAGATGTTCCATGTAAAATTGAATGTCGTGAAATTTGATAGTACTAATTAACATGCTTAACAATATATTTAAAACTAAGTTGCATCAGAGAAAAATTGTTATTCTTCTATCCTTGTTTATTTAAGCTACTTTTTTTTTTTTGCTTTCATCGCTGGAGTAATGTGTTGGATTATAAATAAAATATTGTAAATTCATTGCAAACGTTAGGATTATAACTTTCTGTTTTGCCATAAGGAACAGCTTGCTTGCAGTATACAATAAAAAGTCTCAGTAATGCTGACACTCCTTTTTTTTTCAGCGCTTGATCCACGCGCTGTTTTTTTTTTTTTTTTTTTCTTGGAAAGTTGAGTATTTCGTCCCTCAAAACAGCAAAAAAGAGTCCTCTACCAACAGATCTTCAGGCATAAATACTTGTCCTTAGGGGATACAGCAGAGGAGTTGCATTAATTCGCTATGATCCCTCATAAGGGAACTCTACCCGTTCTATTGGACGAGGAGGGGGGGATGAAGAAGAAGAAAACTACATGACATCTCTAAACAGCCAATTAAGATTTTCAGAATTATTAATTTTCAGTTTTATTGCAGCATAGAAATTTTTTATGTGATTTCCACCCAGGTACCTTCAGATCACCACTACCATGTCTCGGCTAAGGATTTTTTTATAATTTTTAAATTACCGTATTTTTCGCCTTATAAGACTATATTGGACGCATCACATTTTTCATGTAGAATTTTTGGAAATAAAATATTCTTCGCGGTATAAGATGCACGAATTATGTATCAAATTTTTCATGTAAATATTATTTTTTTATTTTTAATTTTAATACACCTATTATCCGATTATTAGATAAAAACAATTATTCTTAAAATCATTAAAAGTATATCATTATATACATAGTTATATAAACAAAATAATTTTTATAAATTTCGTTAATCTTCTTTTCAAATCTTTATTCATCTTTACTCTCAAAATTTTCTGAACTTGATTCTTCATCAGAAACCGAGTCATCGCTGTCTTGAAATAATAAGTCGTCCTCCGTACCATCAAGAGAATTATTAATGCCACACTTTTTGAAAAGATTTTATAATAATTTCGGGTTTCACTTCATTCCATGAACTCTATCCATTCGCACACCTGTGAAATTGTGGCCTTCTTTCTCCTACCTGTAGAGGTTTCTTCAAAATTTGGAGATTGATCCATTTTTTCCCTCATAAATCCTTTTTATTGCAGCACAGAAACGTTTTATGTGATTTCCACCCACATTCAGATTCACTATCATGCGTGTGCTGAGGATTTTTTATTTATTTATTGTTTATTGACATATCTAAAGCGCAGAAGTGAGTCCTACTAAGATTACAGTTATTTTCTGTTCATTTTGCGAAGTTCGTTCTTCGGTTTTATGGCATCTGAATGATTACATACTAACAAAGAAGACTTCCGACGTAAACTGCCAGGACGTCTGTACCTTTTTGACAACTCGTATAGCAAAGTACATAAGTTCTTTTCGCTATAACGTCAGAATTACTTGATCTACCTGCTCACTGATAAGACCTCAATAAAGGTTGAAACCGCTTTGGGTAGTTTATATTATATTTATATTATAGTTTATATTATGGGTAATACTAAGAATAGTGATCAGAACTTTACCCACCTTTGCAACGAGTTGCCCAAGTGTTGAATTACGTGCTTTAGCTTGCGCTACAATCCGCCGAAACTTTTATAGTTTACTATATTCAGCATGAAACTCTTTGATTCCGATCTTTGAGTTTCTTATTCGGCTTTGAAATAATGTGGGATTTAATATCCCCTTAATTTAAATAATGTTACATCGCCGAAGTGAAGCCTATTGGCTCTTTTCTTTAAGTAAAAAAATAAAATACTCCTTCTTTATCCATAGCTTTATCCCTTCCTCATCCATCATTTTGGATGAATATGAATGAATGTAAACTCCTTTTGGGAAGTATTTCTTTGGGCATTGTTTTTCAGTTAAAAATTAAAAAATAGGTGGCACTTTTGTTCCATCCGCACAGCACGACAAAACAACAGCATATTAGTTTTTTCGTGACGAGAAGTCAACAGTCTTGTTCGAGGGCACATCAAAAATCAGAGGCACTTCATCCACTTAGCTATCTTTGAGAGTTAAAAATTGTCTTGTTTTTTTAGCATTATGATGAATCTGTGAAACTCAATTTTATTTTCGAATTCGACTAGCATTTGTTTGTGATATTTTCGCTTTTAAACGCATGCATAAATCAGTTCTCTTCATAAATCTAAAGCACCGTAATGGCGATCCTGTAAAATCGATGATACTTCTTTCTGTTGCCAATAATTTTTCTCGTTGAATAATAATTTTTGTAGATACGCAGCAACCCGATCTTCTTCGATCCATTATCCAAGTTTTTAATTCATTTTCAATTTCTGGCCATTTTGCCAGTTTCTGCGGAGATTGCCTTTTTTTTTTTTTTGTATTTAGAATTTGCTTCTATTAAATGCTGCTCTTGCTTCCTCCAAGTTCGTGCCGTTTTTTTTTTTTTTTGTTTGTTTCTGTAGGCGGAAACCCAAAGTGCAGCTCTGCTGCCTTATTGTCATTCTTTTTTGCGTACTCAATCACACTAAGCTTAAACGCAGTCGTATAGCTATGTCTGTGCTTCGTAGAATCCATAGGCTATAAAAAAATGTAAATATAATAATGTATTGATTACTAGTCAAAGAGAAAATGATATAAGGGCTAGGGCGTACCCCTTAAGCGACGCGCAGCCACATCGCCCTACAGCTGCGAGAAGTGGACGAGGGCAACCGCATCAAGGGCGGGTGCGGTTAAAGAAGCGAGCCCAGCAGGTGGAGAGGATGTTGCGAGTGGGAACACTGAATGTTGGAAGCATGACTGGAAGGGAAAAAAAGGTGGCAGACATGATGAGGAAGAGGAAGTTGGACATTTTATGTGTGCAGGAGACAAGGTGGAAGGGGGGAAAGGCAAAGGAACTGGGAGTTGGATGTAAATTGTTCTCCTCTGGAGCGAATAACGAGGGAAGAAATGGTGTAGGAATTGTGATGTGTGGCAGAATGAAGGGCGAAGTACTGGAAGTGGGTAGAAGGAACGACAGGATCATGCGAATGAAATTGAGTCTCGGAGAAGAGCGGGTGGTCGTATTATGTGTATATGCCCCGCAAGTTGGATGTACAGCAGAGGAGAAAGATGAGTTCTGGAACGTGTTAGATGAAGAAATGAGGTAACTGGAAGAAAACGAGATGGTGATTGTCTGAGGAGACTTGAACGGACACATAGGGAGACAGAATAGAGACTGTGAAAGGGTGCATGGTGGCCACGGAGTGGGAATGATGAACCAGAAAGGAGAGAGGGTTGTGGACTTTGCAGTAGCGTTTGATCTGGCAATTGTGAACTCGTTTTTCTACAAGAGTGAAGAACATTTGATAACATTTAGGAGTGGTAACAACATTTCACAAATTGACTACATTTTGACCAGAAGAAAACATCTTAAGGTTGTGACGAATTGTAAAGTAATTCCAACAGATCAAGTGGCACAGCAACACCGACTGCTGTGCGCAGACTTTAAAATAAGATCGAAGATAAGAACCTCTGGAAGCCATGGGATGAAGACAATTAAGTGGTTTGGCTTAAAAGAAGAGAGTGTGAGGAATCGTTTTAGGGAGAGGGTGTTAGAGAGGATTTCGGATGGACTAGAAAGTGTACAGGATTGGTGGAAACATAATTCAAAAGTAATCCTGAGCTGTGCAATCGAGGTGCTTGGTGAGACATCTGGTAAGATTAGAGAGCAGAAGGAGGGTTGGTGGTGGAATAATAATGTACAAGTGGCAGTGACAGCTAAGGGGAAGGCAAAGCAGAAGTGAGATGAGTCAAGAATGGGATAGGACAGAGTGGTGTACAGAGAGAGAAAGCAAGAGGCCAAGAGAGTTGTGGCACAGGCGAAGGCCATAGCATATCAAGATCTGTATGATCAATTAGAAACAAAGGAAGGACAGAGAAAAATTTACCAACTAGCGAAATGTAGAAATAAAGCAGCAAAGGACATCTTACATGTGAGGCAGATCAAAGACGCTGAAGGAAGAGTATTATGGAGGGATGTGGAAATAAGAAACAAATGGAGAATATACTTTGAGGGACTTTTGAATGAGGAAAATACAAGGACTCACAGAGAAGATGGGCAGCCTTCTGAGGGGATGGTGCAGAACATCAGTAGAGTGGAAGTGACGGAGGCCATGAAGAGGATGAGGAACGGAAAATCGGTGGGCCCCGACAGGATTCCAGTGGAGGCATGGAAGTCACTGGGGGAAGAGGGAATTGACCTGCTGTGGGACCTGTTCATGAAAGTTTGCCAACACAGTACTGTAAAAATTACAGAGGAATAAAGTTGATGTCACACACAATGAAAATCCTAGAAAGGGTTCTTGATGGAAGATTGAGGAAGGAGGTGGAGATTGTAAAGGAACAATTTGGCTGCATGCCTGGTAGATCAACAACAGATGCTATCTTTGGATTAGTTACGGCAGATGATGGAAAAGTTTCGAGAGAAACAACGGGAGCTACATCTGGCATTTATTGATCTGGAGAAAGCATACGATAGAGTGCCAAGGCAAGAAGTCTGGAGGTGTCTGAGGGAGAAGAAGGTTCCAGAGAAATATGTCAGGTTGGTGCGGGAGATGTACAGAAATGTGAAGACAAGTGTTCGGACCTGTCTCGGACAGACAGAAAATTTTCAAGTAACAGTTGGCTTGCATCAAGGGTCAGCATTAAGTCCGTTTCTGTTTATTATTGTGATGGAGGTGGTGACGGAGGAAGTGAGAGAAGATGCGCCTTGGACAATGTTGTATGCAGATGACATCTTGCTGTGTGCAGATTCAAGAGAAGAAGCGGGAACTAAACTGGAAAGATGGAGAAAAGTACTGGAAGAGAGAGGTATGAGACTGAGCAGAAGTAACACAGAGTATATGTGTTGCACAGTGGGCGGCGGCCAGGAGACAGATCTGGAGCTGGAAGAAAATGTCATCAGAAAGGTGAGGGACTTTAGATACTTAGGTTCAACAGTGGAAGAAGATGGAGGAGCAGAGAAGGAAGTGGGATGCAGGATACAAGCGGTTTGGAGGAACTGGAGGGAGATGGCTGGAGTGTTATTCGATAAGAGGGTGCCGATCAATCTGAAAGGCAAAATCTACAGGACAGTAGTGAGGCCAGTTATGACGTATGCTATAGAAACTGTGGCCCTGAGGAAAAATAACATCAGCAGGATAGAAGTAGCAGAGATGAGAATGCTTAGGTGGATGTGCGGTGTGACCAGAAAGGATCGTCTGAGACTATGTGAGGGGGAACAGTGAAAGTTACGAACTTAGGAGCGAAGATACAGGAGGCAAAGTTGAGATGATTTGGTCATGTGATGAGGAGGGAGGACAAATATGTGGGAAGAAGGGTCATGCAGATGGATGTGCAGTGGGAGGAGGAAGCGCGGGCGGCCAAAGAAGAGATGGAGGGAGATGGTGGAGGAGGACTTGAGGATGAAGAACTTGGATGTGGTGACAGCCCAAGACAGGAGGATGTGGAGGAGACTCATCATTAACAGTGACCCCACTTAACTGGGAGAAGCTGCAGAAGAAGAAGAAGAAGATTGATTACTAGTTTACATCGTGACCGCTAAACCGTGCAACTATTCAAACTGATCACGCATTACCGACAAGCGATGACACACCGTAACTACCCATATATACAGGGTGTTCGGGATAAATTTGACAGTTTCGTAAGGAAAAAGAAAATCTTCTTTGTATCTATTAAATTTAATGAATTGACAAAAAAACATTACAGGCAGAGTTAATTACAATACTATCAACAAGATTTACTCAAAATAACCACCATTAGCATCGATCACAGCTTCAATTCTGCTTCGGAACCTCGAACAAGCTGATGCTACAGTCTCCCTGGGAAGGGCCGCAAAAACTGTTTTAATTTTATCCATTAACTGGGCTTTTGTATTACTGGAAGTGCGATTGGTGTCTTTTTCAACTGCGCCCCATACAAAATAATCCATGGGGTTAAGGTCTGGGGAGTTTGGAGGCCAAACATTTGGACTGGTGAAGTCGTAGAAATTTTCAGACAACCATTTTTGACTTTTCCCAGAGGTGTGGCAAGGGGCCGAATCCTGCTGCCATACATACGGCCTACCATTGGCTACCCTTGTTATCCAGGGCTTGACTACAGTTAGCAACTCCACGAACAAAGCCCGAATTCCAATGCCAGGGTTCTTCAACACCTGTTCCTGCAGATTTGCGAGGAATTCTGCTGTACGAACGCAATCAGATCGTCTGCTAGGGATCTTTCTTCTTGCTACATCCTCGTAGTCACCATTGCAAGTCTCTAGTTCATGCCTGATTGTTTTAACTGTATTCAGGGAGCATTGGGCAGCAGTTGTAATATCCTTATTTTGATGGCGGGCACGAATCATCATGATACAAGTTATTCTCTTCCATGATTCAGGTGGGTTCCAGCTATCCATCCTTTCTGACATCTTGTATATGAATGAAGAAGGGTCCAAACTTTTAAATGAAGAGAAGTGTGTGTTAATACATGTAACTTACGGAAAAATATAATTAATTATAAATATGTCAAATTTATCCCGAACACCCTGTATATATATATATATATAAACAAAAAAAAAAACATTGCACCAGTTTATAAGACGCATTCGGCTTATTGGATCTTAATTTTCTGATAAATTTGAGGTACAAAAAAAGCGCGTCTTATAAGGCGAAAAATAGGTAATTTTTATAAGTTTTATATTTTTTTATTTATTTTTATCTGCTTCGGAAGCCCTGGTCTGGAGAAAAAATATGAAGCTTTTTTCAAACCAACTTCAAACCTTCAATAGGTGTGTGGTGGGGATCTGACACAGGGCTATGAAATTCATCTCTCACTTTAAGGCACTCACAAACAACTATGTCTTCGGCGTAATTTAAACCCACAGTCTGCTGGTTGGAGAACAAATACGTTCACTCTCGGTCAATCTGGCCTGCAGCTTACCCTAAAGAAGACGATATTAAAGCGATTAACCAAAAACCATCATCGAATTATTTTAACGCACGAATTTTATAGTCGAGTGTGTCAGCTTTGTTGGTTCTATTTCCTCGCTTACAGCAACCGCTAGGTAAACCTTCGTTTTTGCATGTTGTAATACTCACTGAAGAATATATGATATTTTTAGAATACATCGGTTTGAATGGACGCAAAGTATGATTTGTTCGATGTCTCGCTTTAAGTAATACTACATTACTAATTAAGATTGTTTTAATTTTTCTGAACTAAACATGAAACTGCTTCGTTAATACTTCTCTACACTAACTCTACACATTTATATGATAACGTTTCGTTTTATGTTTTCGTTTTGTATTTTTACTTGTAATCCCGAAAGAAACAAATAAATCGAAATAAAATTAGATTGTTTATTTCCTGTTTGAGTATATGCCGTTCCTAGGCAGGGGCTATTTTTCCTTCCCTAAATTCAAGGAAAAAACCCTAATGTTTTTATGGTTGTGATAGTTGGTTTTTGCCGCCCTCTAAACTTGCCATTCCTAGATATTTCCTTAGTTGCTTACGACAGCCATGCTTACTCATTCTTCTGGAGGTTAGATAGAAGAACTAAATGCACTATTATCAACGACTTCAATACACAGTCTTCTCAATAAAATTGAACCTTATGAGTTGCAATTCAGGAAACATGCTTAAAGAAAAATAACATTAACGGAATATCTTGCTTACTGTAGTATTATATTATTATGCATCGCCTTATAATGGTAGGATACTTCGTGTGCCAGATATTTAAGAACTGTGTAACAGAATTTATGAAATTATTTTGTCCTTTAATCTGTATAAAATGAGTTCTTCAGTTACGCTGATAGTTTTTAATGTTTCTTTAGAATTTAACTTTGATTACAAATTTTTCATAAAGATAACACGATAAAAATAATGTAAGCTACTTAAATTGCTTAAGATTGTTTATTGTTAACATGCCTTATTTCCTTCTATAGGATGAGAAAAATCAGGTCCTTACAACAAACGTTTGGCTGGATCAGGTAAGTCACTTCATGCTCAGCTTTTAACATAAATTTAATACGTACAATCGAACTTCATTTATTTAAATACAGGTTCCAACAACGATATTTTAATGTTAAACCATCTCAAAGTTGGTTTAAATCAGACCATGCTAATGAAAAAATTAAGTAAAGCGATCACATTCTAAACGATACCAAATTATTTGTTTCCAACGTGAATATATGAAACTGTCTACAGTTACAATACACCGAAGAGGTTATAAATTCAACTACTTCGATGAGAGCTATTATGAAATGCACAGTTTTTTAACTGTCTCGAATCATGTACATGCTTGCTGTTATATACTAACATGAAGTGCTCTTTCATTGAACATGTATTATAAATATTGATAAAGACAGGTTAGGTTGGTAGATTTTTTCTTAATAATTTTATTTTTCGCCTCCGTAGCTCATTCGGTATAGACGAAGCCCTTTGGTCGGAAAGACCTGGGTTCAATTCCTCTTTCGACTAAAGGTGAGTTAGCCGGTCTCATACGGAGATGGGTTTTTTCACCCTGAAACTCAGGTTTTTCGTCCCCCACAACAGGCAAACCGACCTGTGAACATGAACACACGCATCTACTACAGACATAATACACACCGGGAAGCATAGGGCTAACCACCTTATCCTCGATACAGCAGCGGTTAAATGTAGAAAAATCCTCGACACCGCAAGGTAAAAGAGGAGAGAAGGAATAATAATAATAAGAACTTTATTTTTCTATATGGTGTGAATAAAGTAAACGATTTGGCTTGCAGCATGAAAATAGTAATTGCAGTCCTCTTTACGAAGAAACAGTTATGCTCATATGGAATCTGAACTCAGATTATAAGTTCGGTAAAAATCCAAAGTCTTGTTCTTATGTGTTATAAGTTTATTCATTTTATCATCATCATCAAATTCCTGCCATGTACCCTCAAGGGGTGTACAGGATATGATAGTACTACATGAAAAAATTACATCATTATTAATTTCCTATCTACAATTTTCCTCCAAATCAGTCTGTTACTTGTCAAGACTCCAACATTATATGTTGGAGTTCTTATATGTTTGTAGAATTTAGTTAAAAGAAACTTCTGAGATGCCTTTCTCTTATTGAATATAAAATCTGAATGAAAACTTTCCATAAAATTTCCTGATTTTACTTCCCTCAGTGGCTTTTATGCAGTATCGACCTCAGTTCATATAGCTCATATGAATCAAGTTTGAATGTTGTACTGAATAGATTCTCTATACGTTGCCTGCTATTAAGAATGGTTAATGAGGGTATATTTTAGTTAGTGGCTATTTAAACACCGGTATCAATTTTCGAAGTTTTTTTTTTATTTATTTTGCCAGTTTATATTTGCATTTCTCTGTAGCTTCATTATTCACAGCTATAGTGTAAATGGCCTGAGGGACAACGCAACGCGACATTCTTTCAATGGGTACTCAGAGAACCAATTTTTCCTAGTCGCCTAGAGGTAGACGAGAACTGTTAATGACTTTCACCCTTTATAGCTACTGCAGGAAGCAATTACTCATTAACCGGGTTTATGGCACACTCAGGCCTAGTTGGAATAGATTGTTTCTGTAGTTTATTGACGACTGCGGATAGAGCTTCGATTTGATGGAGAGAGAGAATGGTTTCCCTCAACGGTATTTTTTTAAGCTTACTAGATATTGTAAAAGATTTTTTTTTCCCTGAAGGTATAGCGTACTAAACGTTTTTTTTTTTTTTTTTTTAATGAAGTGGTCAGTGTAGATCAAGGCATAGTGATAATGTCACCATGGTTGAATTAGATTTGCATATTCATATAATTGAACAATATTAAACAACTCAGAAAATAATAACTTTGCGAGGAAAGTGAATTTTTCAAAACTTTCAGATTAATTATATTGTTTTAATCACTGAACCGATTTAAGCAATTTATGTATTTTATTGTATGTAAAATAGCATATGAAAGAATTTTCCAGTAAAATTCTTATTCTTACATATCATATTTATGTGAAGAGTTCAGTAGGTCTTTTTATAATGTGTTGTACAGCACAACATTTTGAAGAATGCTGCAATATTTAATTTTTTGTGAGTCCTCCTGTTTGTAATTTATATTTTCGAGTAATCACAAGCACAATATGGTTACTTGTGGGTATCAAGTTATGAAATTGACGTACGATATAACATTTCATGTGCGCACGCAATATACTTTAGTTAATGATGGCGACTGTGATGAACAAACGGGAAGAAAATTAGTCAGATAAGTTTGAGAAATTACCTCCAAGAAGCAGTTAAAATCACGTCACCAAAGGATAACACCGCTAGGTTTGATTTTCTTATAAAACCTGTCTGACTTTTAATGAAAATTAAAATTGATTGAACAACATTTCTTCACGCTCTTAAAATTATTTCATCAAAATCGTTTCGTCTTTATCGACTTGTTTCCCTCGGACGGCAGCATTGACGTCCGAGGGAAATAAAGGATTAATGCTGCTGTTCGCTTACGAACGTGGCTAGAAACGAAAAACGTAAAGAAAGTACACACCAGGTAAGGATATCTTACAACTTTTCTACGCGTATGTTGAAAAAGAAAGATGTTGATTTGAATGTGAACAGTGTCCTTCCTTATTGCTTTAAATGGTTTGATTTGCGTTTACATTTTGCTGAAAACCAAACTGATTGTTTTCTCTGGGGTAGCCTGAGAAATCCAGGCAAGAAAAGCGCCTGGTTATTTATTGTCACACATCGTAGCTGCTACTTGGTAGTGTGCACCGTCATGAAAGATGCAGTTCTATTCCGATGCGATCCTCCCGTTGTTATGAAACGTTACCAGCATGCCACGCACATCTGTGCCGTGAAAGACGGCAACCAAATTAAGGGAAATCGACATTATTTACGAGCTGATTCATGTGCTCAGTTTTTTTTGTTTATCGAAAGACAAACAAACAGAATTGGTTGTGTCACTCTTATTTATTTTCTCTTTTTTATTTGCACTGATTCAGTTGCAATTCCTTAAAGTAAAGGATTTCTTGTATATTGGATTTCTCTTGCAGAACGCCACGACATCAAAGAAAATGGATGAAATTTAGAAGCGAGTTTAGAAGAGAGAGAGAGACATTTGGTATAAAATCATGGCATAAAAGACTGGATCTTTTCAAATAAAATAAGATCCTACTGATAGAAAATTCGCTGTATAGATACGTAGTCTTAAAATCTTCCCTTTAAATGTTTATTTTTAAAGGAAATATATTTGCTTGCTGAACTTTTGTAATAAAACCCATACTGGGTTAGGGTTTGACAGAATTCACTTTGTTTTTATATTCTGTAAGTTTCTTGTTTCGTGTGGAAGAGAAGAAACACGAATATCAGTCATTCTCCGGAATGTCTGATATTCATGTTTAGCGGCATTACTACGTTTTCTACAGTAAATGTAGGAAAGAGGTTCGTTAGTAGAACAAAACCACCTGATTATCGAATTCATTTTTCAGGAATGGTTTGATGAATATCTCGTCTGGAATCCTGATGAATTTGGCAACCTCACGAAAATCCGCATACCGTGCGAAAAGATCTGGCTTCCAGATATAGTTTTATATAACAGGTAAGCCGATTTCGGATTCCTCACTTTTATTTTTATTTATTATTATTAAGAAAGACCTCCAGGAAGTCAGGGACTCATCGAAGGAGGTACATGCTACACCCACCAGCTATCATACCTGTTCTTGAATTCATTCACACTGTTTGCACACACAATATCCAATGGCAATCCATTCCAGTCGCGCACCATTCTGCGAAAGAAAAAATCTAGATCTCATTCCCCCTCCCCCTTCTAAGCGGTATTCATTCTCAGCTTCTAAGGATGCCCTTTTTTCCTTTTCCCACCTTCCACAAAATGAAAAATTCCATCAACTGAAATATTGTATGACCTTTTCAGAAGTTTGTAAGTTGCAATCATATCCCCCCCCCCCTTTCTCCTGTTTGCTAATGTCTACAGTCCACAAATTTTCAATCTGCTTTCATCAGATTATTCCACAATCCTGATACCATTTTTAACACAGTCCTTTGCACTCTCGTCAGTGTATCAGAATTACAATGGAAATCAAGAAACTAGAGCTGACACACTAATCCAATTGAGGTCTTATCAAGGCTTTGTAAAGAGGCAAAATGACATCCTTATCTGTACATGTGAAAATTCATTTCAGTATTGCAATTATCTTTTGTGTTGTATTTGTAAACTTTGCTATATGGCCCCTGAACTTCAACTTGCTATCTACTAACCCTCCAAGATCCCTAGCCTGATCAGTTTCTTGTAGCCTAATCCCACCAATATAATACGATATTGGATATCTAATCACGCCGAAGTGAATGACTTTACATTTACTGACATTCAAGTGACACCCATTTTCCCATGCCCACAGTTCCAGCCTATTCAAATCATTCTGCAAAGACTGCATATCAGCAGCATTACTGATTACCATACCTATTTTTGCATCATCAGCAAAATAGCTGTAATTGCCTGTCAAATCCTTCCCAATGTCATTAATGTACAGACTGAATAACAGCGGACTAGGGACGGATCCTTGTAGTACAACACTGGTTATTTAGTTTATTTATTTTATTTTTTATTATTAATCTTTGTACTGGTTATGGGCAGTACTACCCTTGCATCACGTCCAGACATCTCGTCCAGACTTGATATAGGCCTAAGCCTTTACAAGTGTTTTACCCTATGCCTGTTCTAGTTATCATTGTAATCATTCTCTGATGGCAACGCCATGCCACCAGTGTGCCCTGTAGGGCCCTCAAGGAGAGAACTTTTATATCCTTCTGTGTAAGCCCAAATTGTTTTAAGTCCTTTTAACTATCTACACTCTATACGCCATGTAAAGAGATGGTGGCGCAGGTAAACCTCGGAGTTGCCCCATGCTCCTCCCGTATCTTACTAACAGATCTTGGTTATTTTAAAAATAATTTACTTTAATATTCGGTATATATGAAACTCATAGATTCGTAGTTCTCGATCTTAGAGTTTTGCTTACTGGCAGTTGAACAACAAGGGATTTGTATCCCCTTAATCATTATTAAGGATGCCAGAAAAATAGCCGTTTGGCTTTCAATTTATGTATAATATACAAACACACCTTTATGGCATTCGTATAGTAAAGGTATGTAAGTTCTTTTCACTTAAACCTTGTTATCTTCCAGGTCTACCTACTCACTGATGAGACCTCAAAAAAGGTTGAAAACGGTCTGGGCAGTGACCTCTCCTCATAATGTAATTACAGTATTACATCCCCTAGGGGCTGTGTTTTTACATTATGAGAAAATATCAAGGATAGTGAGGGAGCTTTCTCCACCTTTGCTTCGAGTTGCCTTGGTGTTGTACTACCAAGTGGTCATTTATACTTGGATTCGCCGATAGTTTTTCGGTATATATGAAACTCATAGATTCGTAGTTCTCGATCTTAGAGTTTTGCTTACTGGCAGTTGAACAACAAGGGATTTGTATCCCCTTAATTATTAACAATTTACTTTATTATTATGGCTATAGGCTAGTGGGCGCCCTGTTCCCACCACCTGGGCATCAACTACCCAAACGTCACCATCTCTTTTAATCACTAAGTCTGGCTTACTCAAACCCGCGCGGTGGTCCTATAATGTGGTTCCACCGCAGTCTCCCAACCTTCGTTCTTAAAGGTTGTTCAGAATGTAGACCACAGCATCATGCCTCCTCACGCGGACCCCATGGGTGCGGAAGCAACACTGGGCTATATGAGCATCCCTTACCCAATCATGTTGGGGAGGCACAGATATGACTCTTTTAAAGGAGCGCCATCTACAGAACAGTGCAACAGAGATGCCCATCTCTTGTGTTCTGCGGGTGCTAACTCGATTAAAGTACCTTGATAATGGGACCAGCCTTTAGTCCGCCTAAAGTCTTCTTGTATTAATGAAGAATATATAAGGGATATAGAAAGCCTCTCTGCAGATGGGGGAAGAAGAAGATAGTTCTAACTGCTCGATTCTTGACAGCCGCAGGCGTGGGATCAGCCATCTAAGTGATGGAACCCCAAGCCCACCATCCTTCACCCACGCATGGAAATATGCAGTAGGAGTGTCAGGCGGCAGTCGAAACCATGATCTCAAGGCTGAACGAATAGCCCTGTCCATTCGGAACAATACCGAGATATATGTCCTACCAAGCACCAACTTGTCGTAAAAGCGAGATAGGAGATAGTGGGAAAGGAGTCTTTGCTGAGGCTTGAGAGGAGCTTTCCTCAAAGAAGCGATTCTAGCTTCTAGGATAGAAGGGACAGAAGATCTTCCCTTTGGGGTGAACATGATACCGAGGTATCTCCACTCCTCTAGGATGGTCAAAGCATGCAACGGCCTCCCGTGCAGGGAAAACTATAGCCTCGACCTTAAGCTTCTTGTCACGACCAGAGGGGACAAGAGCTAAAGAGAAGGACTTCTCTACATTAATAGAAAGGCCTCGAATAGAGAAGAAGTCAACTGCCCGGTCAAGGAATTCCTGCAAGCCTATCTTAGTAGAGGCTACGAGAATAAGATCGTCCGCAAAGGCCATAGCATTAAAGGAAGAAGCGCCTAGAGAGTAGTCTATATGGCTAGGAAGAGAACTTTGCAGACTCACATCCGCCATATACCACTTTTTGATATCTGTCAGTCAGTCAGCCATCTCTTATCCATGCTAATATTGTATAACCCAAACCCATATTCTCCAATTTATGCAGCAGTCTGCCATGCTGTATTCTGTCAAAAGCCTTAGCAAAATCCAAAATTATCATGGTGTACCCATTCGCCTTGTCTAGCTCAATGGTAACATTATTATAGAAGAATGTGAATATGATTGTATATTTTATATATTTTTGTAAATGTACTATCAGCGGGTAGTGTTTAGAGAAAAAACGAAACTTTGCTTGCCATTACCATGCACGTTTAACATATAAAACATGACTTTATTATTTGATATATGCAAAAGTTGTTCTTCAAGCTGGAAAAATAGATCGGAGAATAAAACATCATGACAAGCTTTCATATAGTCAGCTCATGCCATTGCATGTGCGCGCGCGCACGCACGCACGCACGCACGCACACACACACACACACACACGCACGCACGCACGCACGCACGCACGCACGCACACACACACACACACACACACACACGCACGCACGCACGCACACACACACACACACACACACACACACACACACACACACACACACACACACACACACACACACACACACACACACACACACACAACACGCGCGCGCGCTTCTTCAGAATATGCTTTAAGAAGTACGTTTTCTCAAGCTGTTGTAAGTCGGAAATCACTATATGAACTATAAGGATATGAAAACAGCTAACATGCCTGAAATAGTGCGGATCTCTTTTGTTTTATTTTAAACTAATTTTACTCTTTGTTTTTAGGGAAATAAACACGTATTGTCTTATTAATAGATGCAAATGCTTCTGACAATAATTTCACTAAACGTTTTAAGAGACTTGGTTTCTTACTATTATTCTTATGCTGTTTTTCTCCCTTCTTCTGCAACTTTCTGTGTTTCTACTTCCTCTTCCATAGTTTCCACAAACTACTGTACATTTTCATCGTCAACAACTAGTTTCAGTTGTTTCGTTAGCAGTATTATTATTATTATTATTATTATTATTATTATTATTATTATTATTATTATTATTATTATTATTAACAATTGCTTGTAAGGCAATATCTTTGGGAAACCCTGCGAATTTGTGAACACATTTTTTCAGCAGCTCTTTTCAAACCTTACTCATACACTCTGTTGTCACCTCACTTTATGTTGTACTATATTCTTTGAACAATTCAAGATATTATATTTTTTCCAAAAGTCTCTGGGGGTATATATATATATATATATATATATGAACAAAGGCTTAAGTCATTGTGATATAGTGCTGAAGATGGGACACCCAGGTCGGAAGGCATTGAAATGGCTACTGGGGAAGAGCAGAGAGGAACTTCTGATGAAGCCGGATCAAAGCCTTCTGGAAGTTCAATTTCTGATAGAGTTGATCTCAGACGAAGACGCCTCCGCTTTATTGATTTACATAAAATAGGAACATGGAATGTAAGAAACATGTGTATCAAGAAAAACTGGAACTGGTGAAGAAAGAAAGGAGAACTCGAGTAGGAATCAGTGAACTGAGATGGACAGGAATGGGTCACTTTGATATCGATGATTTCATGATGTAATACTCTGAACACGAAAACCTTCGAAGAAATGGAGTAGCATTCATAGTTAGAAGAGAATATAGAAAATATATTTTGGGTTACAACCCAATGTCCGATAGAATAATTCTAATCAGAATAAAGGCATACTCAGTGAATGTTACACTCGTACAGGTGTATGTCCCCACTACAGATTCAAGTGAAGATGAGGTAGAAGAATTTTACAGCAGATTGCAACAAGGAATATACGTTACTGATAAAAGAGATTTTCTTTTAATACCAGGCGATTGAAATGCAAAAGTGGGTGAAAAAGAAGAATGAGGCATCACTGGAAATTTAGATTAAGACTGAGGAATGAAGCAGGAGAAAGTTGGAGTTTTGTGTTGAGAACCGTTGTTTTATTGCAAACACTTGCTTCCAACAACATAAAAGAAGATCGTACACATGCATTTCACCTAATGGAGAATACAGAATAATTAAAATGAAATATATAGTGATCTTTAATTGACCATGATTTATAAACATCTAATACCAACAAGTTAAATGTTTATAAATCATGGTCAATTAAAGACCAATATATATTTCATTTTAATTATATATTTGAATGACCAAACATAATCTAAACAATGAGAATACAGAAATCAGATAGATTATATTGTTGCCAGAAGAAGAACGTGCTATTCAAGCAGCAAAAACACTACCTAGTGCAGACTTTGGGACAGATCATGAATTATTGATAGCTGAAGTTAAATTGAAATTAAGGGCTAAGAAGAAACAAAAGGACAGTATCAAATTTTATTTAAATCCTGTAAATGAAGCATTTAAAGTAGAAGTCGGAAAGAAGTTAAAAAGTTTGGAGAAGACAGGAAGAGAATTAGAAGAACTATGTGAAAAAACAAAATATACAGTCATAGAAGCAGCAAAAGAAGACTAAATAAAGCAACAAGAAAGAAAGATTGTAAATTGCTGTCAGAAGAAGCTATTGAGGAAAGAAGAAAAATGAAACTTCAGAGAAACAAAGAAAAGGTTAAATAACTGAGTGCAGATTTTCAAAGACAGGCTAGGAAAGTTAAAGAAAAACATCTAAACAAAAGTTGAAAGGAAATTGAAGAAAGCAATATTATGAGTAGAACAAAAGATCAGATCTGTTTAGAAAAATAAATGATGCTACAGGAAAATTTATACCTAGATTAGAAGTTTAAAAAGTAATTCGAGTAAACGTATGATGGAAGAAGAAGCAGTGAAAAAAGGATGGAAAGAGTATGTAGAGGATTTGTACAAGAAAAATAATAATATTGAAGAAGAATTTGAAAGGAGAGAATTTGTTGAGAAACCCATGATAATGAAAAGTGAAGGGATATCAGCAATGGAACAGTGGCCAAAAGGAAAAGCTCCTGGAGCTGATGGAGTGTTAGTGAAATTATCGAGAGCAGCTGTGGGTGAAGTAATGAATATATTGACTGAAATTTGTCAACAGGTTTGGAAGAAAATATACTGGCCTAGAGATTGGAGAACATCAGTATTCATCCCAATTCCAAAAAAAATCAAATGCTAGAGATTGCAAAAATTATGGAACCATCGCTTTAATTTCACATGCAAGTAAAGTTATACTGAAAGTGATCCAATAAAGGGTTGGGTCATATGTGAATAGAGAAATGTCACAAGAACAGGCAGGCTTTAGGAGAGGTGGAGGAACTAGAGACCAAATGGCAAACATGAGATGGATTATGGAAAGAACAAGAGAATTTCAGAAGGAAGTATTCATCTGTTTTATTGATTATAAGAAAGCTTTTGATTGTGTGGATCACAACAGACTATGGATTGTAATGAAATCAATGGGAACATCTAATTCTCTTGATAAGAAAGCTGTATGACAACCAAGAAGCTTCATTAAAAACAGTCTTTGGAGAAACAGACAGTGTTTGAATGGAAAAAGGGGTGTGGCAGAGTCGTATGCTGTCGCCCTACCTTTTTAATATTTATAGTGAATATATTATGAGAATAGCTGATTTAGACAAAGATCCAGCTGGAATTAAAATTCTGGCAGAAAAATAATTTAAGATATGCAGATGACACAACTCTCATAGCAGAAACTAAGGAAGATCTGGAGTGGTTGATTCTATTGGTTAAGACGGAAAGTAACAAAGCTGGGCTTAATTTAAACATCAGCAAAACAAAAGTGATGGCTTCTGAGAATTTAAAGGAATTTATAATAGAGGGAGAACCATCTTGTTCTCGTTGAAAGTTATGATTTACTTGGGTCCAGAATCAGAAATGCTGGTAATATGAAGATGAAATGAAAAGTAAAGTCATGGGGGAAAACAGGGATGTTAAACCTGACTAAAATTATGAAAGATATAAGTGCGAGTAAGGCCACGAAAGTTAGAATTGTCAAAGCAATGGTATTTCAAGTTGTGATGTATGGATACGAAAGCTAGATTATTAAGAAGAAAGACAGAAAGCGAATTGATTCATTTGAATTATGGGTGTGGAGGAGACTGTTAAGAATCCCATGGACTGCAAGAATGACCAATAAGAAGGTTTTAGAGAATATAAAGAAAGAATGCCGTTTCTTGGCGATGATCACTAAACAGAATTGATGTTTTTTTGGTCATATTATGCGAGCTGATGAATCATTGGAAAAGGCAGTCATGATGGGGAAGATTGAGGGAATGAGAATAAGAGGATGACCACAAAAGAGTGGGATGGACAACATAAAAGAACTTACCAACTTGAACTTTCAATTACTGAAAGAAAGGACAAGAGGCCGAATGGGATGGAGAGCCTTTGTTCATAGGATCACCAAGAGATTCGAATACGACTGGATGACACACAACTTTTTTTAATACTATTCATATATTATATTTTCGGTTTAGTACAGGATGTTACAGAATAAATTATATGATACAATGCAAAATTCATTTTTAGAAAAATAGTTTTGAAGAATACTGGTAGATGTAGACTAAGTCAGATATTTTGTTATGCCCAAAGAGAGTGAAGTATATGTAACAAGGAATGAAAGAGATTGACGTAGGAATACACAATCGGTTAAGATATTGTGACCTGGAAGTTAATTGTAGTGATTGGATAATGAGGATTAGTTGATTCCTTAATAATAATAATGATAATACTTCTTGCAGGCAGTAATAGCATCCTTGTCCGTAGGTCAGAGGACAAATGTTATTCGGTGAACGTGTTAATGGGATGTTCGTCGTAATCGAGGACCCACTATGTACAGCATATCTTCTTGTTAAACAGCCTCTTTCCATCCACTGCTGGATATAGCCCCCCCCCCTTGACTTTCCAGTTCTCTCTTTAGCCTGGATCCACCATCTCATGTCAAACCTTTGTAGATCATCTCTCCATCTTGTTCTTTGGCGACCTTTCCTTCTTTTTCATTCTCATGACAGAGATTATTAATTTTGTCTACCTTTCGTATGAAAATCTACTGTTATCGCCAGTCCGTCTCCATTGGCATACTTTACAGTACTTTATCATATCTTCTACTCCAGTCATCTCTCTGATTGTAGTATTTCTTATTCTTTTTTTTTTTTTTTTTTGTTATGTGAAGCATTCTTCTCTCCAAAGCTCTCTGGGACATACGTAACCTTTCTTTCAGTTTTTTAGTCGTTGCCCATGTCTCACTTCCATAGGTAAATACTGGAATAATATATATATATATATATATATATATATATATATATATATATACAGGGTGTTCGGGATAAATTTGACATATTTATAATTAATTATATTTTTCCGTAAGTTACATGTATTAACACACACTTCTCTTCATTTAAAAGTTTGGACCCTTCTTCATTCATATACAAGATGTCAGAAAGGATGGATAGCTGGAACCCACCTGAATCATGGAAGAGAATAACTTGTATCATGATGATTCGTGCCCGCCATCAAAATAAGGATATTACGACTGCTGCCCAATGCTCCCTGAATACAGTAAAAACAATCAGGCATGAACTAGAGACTTGCAATGGTGACTACGAGGATGTAGCAAGAAGAAAGATCCCTAGCAGACGATCTGATTGCGTTCGTACAGCAGAATTCCTCGCAAATCTGCAGGAACAGGTGTTGAAGAACCCTGGCATTGGAATTCGGGCTTTGTTCGTGGAGTTGCTAACTGTAGTCAAGCCCTGGATAACAAGGGTAGCCAATGGTAGGCCGTATGTATGGCAGCAGGATTCGGCCCCTTGCCACACCTCTGGGAAAAGTCAAAAATGGTTGTCTGAAAATTTCTACGACTTCACCAGTCCAAATGTTTGGCCTCCAAACTCCCCAGACCTTAACCCCATGGATTATTTTGTATGGGGCGCAGTTGAAAAAGACACCAATCGCACTTCCAGTAATACAAAAGCCCAGTTAATGGATAAAATTAAAACAGTTTTTGCGGCCCTTCCCAGGGAGACTGTAGCATCAGCTTGTTCGAGGTTCCGAAGCAGAATTGAAGCTGTGATCGATGCTAATGGTGGTTATTTTGAGTAAATCTTGTTGATAGTATTGTAATTAACTCTGCCTGTAATGTTTTTTTGTCAATTCATTAAATTTAATAGATACAAAGAAGATTTTCTTTTTCCTTACGAAACTGTCAAATTTATCCCGAACACCCTGTATATATATATACACAGTGTATTAGATGAGCACCCTGGAAAGTGTCAATGAGAGTCATATTTGTTGCTTATCCACTGATTCATTTTCGTCTAAATTCCAACTAAGTAGCGAGGAAATTTTCCTAGGATCTCACAACTGAAACTATGCAATCAGGTTTGTTAAAGATAATATATTTTCTTTTCTTTAGATCAGAGAACCTCACTTAAAAAAAAAATAAAAACATTTCTTGAAACGCGTTACTTCTAGAATTGCCTCCCCCCCCCTCCAGTTTCAGGTCGCTCATGTTCGCCATGAGTTTAATCATTATTTCTTCTGGTAAAGCGCCAGTTCAATTTTCGTTTGTTTCATTTCTTTTTCTATTTTAAGAATTTTTGAAATGAAAGAGATCTGGTGGTCGTTTTCTCGATCTACTAAGTTTTGTTCTATGATATAACTACGTTGCACACTTGACATTAAATACAGTTCTGACGTCTGCTCTGTCTATTGATTAAAAGTAAATAGGAGGATTATCGCTATCCGCAATAATTTTTTTTTAAACTTTGGTAATATCGGACCGAACCGCCAAAACCACACGAAGGAAGAACTTCTCAAAACGCGAACTAAGTTTAATTTTTATATGACGTGTTGAATTTCTTGAAACCTGAGCAAAGTGGAATTATTGAGGCCTATGAAGTAGTAAGTAGTCAAAGATATGCTTGGAAAATATAAAATCATGACTGTATATAACATGTTTGTATTGCATTTTATTTTTTACTTAAAATATACTTTTAATATATAATTGTTTTGCAAAACATCTTTTAAAAATACAATTATGTATCCCTCTTAACTCCAATATATGCTGGTCGAGTGAAATATAAAAGTGGCAAGTCTAGTTTCCCCCCCCCCCAACTAAGTAGGGCAAACCAGCTACAGAACACATGCATCTGCCTGACATAATATATTTGCATCGTTGCTCTTGCTGCCACGTCGTTAATGTTTAATGACCCAGAATTCTCTTGTTCTTCGAAGAAAAAGAAATCAAGAGCCGATTTTTATTTTCCTCTAATTTATCGTTCACTTTTCTCCTTTCAGGAAGGAATATACCAACGAAACATTTACTCAAAGAAAGTGAACCCTTGGCTGTTTACCAAAGAACACACTAAAGTATCGAACTGTTTTGTGAGAAATTTGCTGTTGAAACAGCAGTCTGAAAGTTATGTTTTATTTATGATAATCTGGAACTTCTCTTGAGAACTGTTTTTGGATTTCCACTGTTAGCGTTTTTCCTGTTGTGTACTCTCTTTCTCCCATTAGGCTGTAAAAAGAAATTTAGAACTGCAGCAACATTTTATGCATTCTGTTTCACTTCCGGGGATCATTTATTTCTGATAAGTTATGTAAATAATCCACTGTTGGACTATCATTGGATATGATCAAACATTTGCCGTCAATAGTTGTTTATGATTAAATACAGTGTTTGTGATGGATTACACAAATTCTCTTTGCGTAATGGCTGGTTGCATTTAATAATCTTCTTACGTTTCCTACACACCCATTTGTTTGTAGTTAAGAAAGCTGCTCAAACTTGCAATGCAATCTCTGCCAGATGCTACTTTAGTCGTTAACGCTCTTGGGAAGTAACGTTGTCACGTGACATTAGACCTTACACGTGACTGGCGGCCTATCTTTATTACTTAGCTGTCGTGTAGCAATCGGAAGCATGAAAGAGGCGTCTCCACACACACACACAGTATCATTTTGACTGTCAACAAGCAGTTAATAATTCCGTCCATATAGTGAAAAGTCGGAAGACAAATTGGCTCCTACAGGAGGCATTATTACACGCATACGTGGTATTAAAGTTTATGCAAGATGTGTTGCCTAAGACATCTATTCCTTTCAACATCCATTGGAATTCGTTGATTTATTTTCGCTTTCTTTTTCCTGCGACTAAGTTTTCAGGGAATATTTTCTGCATCCTTATCCTTTACTTCAAATTCCGCTCATCCGATACTAACTGTTCGATTTATTCCATACCTCTAAAAACATACCTCATCTGTCACCTCCGTCCGTTGTGCAGAGGTGATGAACAAATGCCAAATAGCCTTAGTAGTTGCTCAGGCTCTAATTCCAAACAAAAGATACGTTTTTATCATCATGTCCAGAATTGAAATTACTTAGAATAAATGCATGAGCTGTATTAAAAGGATAACTAGCTCTCTCTCTCTCTCTCTCTCAAAGACAGTTTAAAGACATTAACTTAATAATCTATTCAAACTTATCTAGAAATGAAATTTATAATACCTTTTAAGTAGAATTCGAATAACGAATACTGTAAACAAGTTATTTTAATTTTTTAATTTAACCAACTCGATGGAACAAGCGTCCATCTTTGTGCAACTTTTTTTTTATTCCTCTGAGGAGCAGTTTTAGATTCACCACACAACTTTTGGATGACGAGAGTTCATTACAGATTTATAATGTAAATAAAAATGCATAACAGGGTACCTGTTTGATTCATCTCTCTTGCATCAACGTTTCATGTGTGGAGTTTTCATATATATATATATATATATATATATATATATATATATATATATATATATATATATATATATATATATACTTTTGCATGTGCGTACACACACACACACACACACACACACACACACACACACACACATATATTAATAGAGCTAAACAAACACGCTTCCCAAGTCGCCTGTGGCGAGTACATTTTGTTAGCTGGTGAGCAGCTGCAGAATGAACAAAATAGAATATTTTTATGTGATAAAAAATAAATAAATAATATCTTTTCCCACCACAGTACTGTACTATTAATCATTTTGTGGATTGGCTTATTGCGACATGTCATAATTTGTCGATCTCTTAGTCGAGACTGATGTTTCGAGCAATTGGAATGCTGCATTCACCTCGCGGCTGAAGCAAATAATGTAAATGATCCTTTCACACTGTGTTCTCGAATCCAGCGATTGGTATATACGAGCATATGTTTGCATTGCTCGTATATACCAAATCTGGTATATCAAAGACAAACTTGAGTTTCCTATTTATTGATATTTTTCTTAACAAAGGGTAAGTCTTTAAAACGCTGTCCTCTGACTACACTGATAAGAAAAGTCACGCCATTTTGTAGTCATTTACTGTGATACACGACACACTAAGTCGAGTGTAGGCACTGCGAGAGTGGCAACATGTATTAAAATGACACCATCCTTTCCAGGCTTTGTTAAGTCAACCGGTCTTAAATGAAGAATTTTTAGGCAAATCTTCCAAGCAATTTAGTTTGTGGATATATGCATTTTACAACCAATGGACTGTACGTACACTGCTGATCATCTTATTCTGGTAAATAATGTTAAATTAATGAACTTCTCAACACCTAGATTGATAATTGCACGCGAGATGCCATTTGATACGTTTCTACAATATATTGTGACATTGGGAGTGCTCTCTTGTCCCCTACACGAACACACACACAGGGAGAAAGAGAGAGACATGACTACATGATATCGTCAGTTATGTTCTAATGTTTTGTTTTTCAGTGCGGATGACTACACTCGAGGGTACATGAATAGCCGAGCCATGTTGGAGCCTAACGGCAATGTGTTTTGGCCTCCTCCTACTAAATTTCGCAGCACTTGTCCTGTGGATGTGACGTACTTCCCATTTGATGATCAGACATGTATCATGAAGATGGGCTCTTGGATCTATGATGGCCTGCAGGTAGACGTAATGAATCGCACCTCAGAAGTTGACCTGTCCAATTACGTGCCGAACGGCGAATGGGAGCTGCTAGAGGCTCGTATTGTGCGCAACGTAGTCTTTTACTCTTGCTGCAAGGAACCTTTTCCCGATGTCACTGTTACGTTGGTCATACGACGCAAGACCCTTTACTACATGTACAATGTCGTAATGCCTTGCATGATGATGTCTGTGTTAACTCTTCTGGTGTTTTGCCTTCCTCCTGATTCTGGAGAGAAAATTGCTCTCGGGGTTACAGTACTCTTAGCTTTCTCTGTGTTCATGCTGGCAATAGCGGAGAAAATGCCAGAGACATCGGAGTCTATCCCTCTTTTAGGTAAGATTAACTGAAAGATTGTTGAAATTTTCTAGCATGTACCTCCTAATTATTATCTAATTAAATTAAAAGAATTTAGCTGTCGTACTGAATATAGCAGGATTGTTAATTTTTCGCAAAAAACACTTTGTTTTTCGTTCTTTTTTTAAAGTTTTTACACATATGACATCGGTTGAATGATATCGTGCGATTTGAAAGAAAAATAACTTTAAACTGATTATCCTCTTAGCCTATCATTTATTGCATATTTATGTTAAAAAGCAAAATTTGTAATAATAACAGCTGTATTTTTTTATCTCATGATCTTCGAAAGTAACAAGTCTCATTGGCACCAAAGTGTCCTAAAAAGTATTAAAGTATTATTTCTATTATTTTATTTCGGTGAATTGGAAAACCAAACACTAAGTCTGGACAAAAACGACGTGTCCTACGGAGTACCAAATCCCTCAGGGATTTCGCTTCGCTTTGATGTATTAGATTTTCTGTTGCTGAGGTATTAAGTCGAGGTGAAGAAAGAACACTGAATGTCCAGAGAGTGATGGAAAAAGAAAACAGAAAACGAAAAAAATATTCCGTTAAGCACATCACTGAGTCAGAAAAAAAATGTAATGTGTCACGTGCCACTTTTATTGATGAGCTTCTGCTTTCTGACGATATCGTTAGTTTGGTATTGAGCAGCACATCACAGCCGGACGAGTGGGAAGATAGCGTGAGAATATCGCAAACATTGCACCTCCAGAGCAAATGTTTGTCGTATTACATTTATTACATATAAAAACAAAGGTTTTGAATTTTCCATCAATGGTCATGCTTGTGGAAACTCTATACATCATGCTGAGAGTACAACGAATAGCGAATACCCTTTGACAATCTCTTGTTATTCTTTATACAAGATTCTGAATAAATCTGTGAAAAGTGTACTATACGGAAAAATAACAAAAGAATGAATGAAATTTGTTTTATAATCATTTATATAAAAATTACTTGTGATTTTTTACGTAGCTTATGGCTTACACAAATAAAATGCAGTAACGATTTTATTCGAAAGGATAAAATAGTTACACTGTAAATAAAGATATTATTTTGCGTTAAAGATTAAAACAAAATTGCCAAGAAAAACTTAGGAAACGAATATACAGTCATCCCTCGACTTACCATGATATTTTAATAGCATGATAAAGTTATAGTCGACGTCCTATAACTCTGTTGATTTAATGTATCGACGTAAGTCGATACATTAAATCAACAGAGTAATAGGGATTAGGGACTTAACAGTAATAAGTATACTGTCATTTTAATTTTTAAACCTTATTATAAAACTGTACTGTGCATCACTGCCACTATAAAACAAGAGAATAATTGCTCATATATTTCTCCGCAATCACATCTTCATTACCTTCCCGATGTGAAGGACCAGGCTGCGGCTCTTCTGGTGGAACCTTTGTTTTTTTTTAATGAAAATGTCCGATGTGCTTTGCTTATTCCTCTTCTTCTTTTCATCATAAATTTGTTTATAGCAAGCAAACGCATCGTGTACTTTCCTTTCTACTAATAAGTATAATAAGTAGCGTTCAACATTGGGGTCCATGTCTTCAACCATTTTGAGAACATCGCTAACTGCAGAGAACATTTCTGCAAGACCCTTCAATGTGAATTGTTTAACTACTTCTTCTTGTTTCTCTTTTTCCTCTTCCTTTTCTCGTTCTCCCTCTTCTTCACCAGTTGTTCCTCCAGTTCGACCAATTCTTCGTTGGTCAACTCTTCTGGGACACTTCCTATGAGTTGAACTATGTCGTCATCATCATTCACTTTGAGATTCAGGTTGTTTTCTAGGCCCACTATTTCTTCACTCAATTTACAAAGGTTTTTCGTGCACAAACCTTTTTAATGTCTTTTTCCAAATGTCACTCACATATTGAGAGATTACTTCGTCCCAAACAACAGCAATATTTTTAATAGCATGATAAATATTGAATGCTTTCCAGAACTGCATGAGAGTCTGGTCGTTTCCTTCATTAGCAGAAATGGCTTGTGAAAAACTTTTCCGTAGACAATAAACCTTAAACACTTCTAGAACTCCCCGATCCATCGGTTGGATCAATGAACTAGTATTTGGAGGGAGAAACATGACCTTGGTGAAGATCACCGATATACGACGGCTGACCTGGAGCATTATCTAGAATTAAATAAAATTTTAAATTCTACATTTTCTTTCACACAATAGCTTTCCATTTCACTCGCATAACAGTTGATTACGGCATCCGCAAAAACTTTTTAAGTCATCCACGACCTCTTAAATCTCCGCTAATTAACTGTATGCTTCCTAATGTTTTTGAAGGCTCGTAGATTCTCACTGTGCCATATCTCAAATGGTCTCAGTTTATATCCAGCCGCATTACCCCCTAACCGAATTGTAACACGGTCTTTAAGAGCTTTGAAACCAGGATAGATTTTAGCTTTTTGTGGATGACTTGTCCGCTCGGGCATTTTTCCCCAAAACAAGGAGGTCTCATCCATATTAAATATTTGCTGTGGCAAATAATTTTCCTCCGAATAATTTTATCCAATTTCTCTAAAAGCTCCTTGGTGGCCTTCTCATCGGAACTTGCAGATTCACCATATATTACGCTGCCTGAATCTCATGAACCAACCGGAAGAAGCGTTGAAGTCGTAATCGGGCCCTGCTTTCTGCTTCAACATGTTGAAGAGACTTAGTGCCTTAGCTATTATGGTCATAGTGGTAGGAAGTATGCGCTTTTGGTTCAGGTTCTCTATGCATGATGGAAGTAGCTTTTCCAATCACCGATGGGAACTTCTTTCAAGACCAATCGCTCGCCTCTTTTTCTGTGATTCTTCACTAGGTTTTTTAATTGGGCGTGTAGGGGCCGTGTTGCACAAAATATCGCGAAATATTTAACGATAAATGCACAAATAACATATTTTTCAAACACAAAATCAAAAGAGGAACAGTTGAAGTGCCGACTGCCGAGTGAGGTTGCCGCTGAATGCGCTGTTGCCACTGCATTGTTGCATGATGCATTCTTGCTAAATAAAAACCTTTTTACTTTACGCTCGCTTGCGTCTTGTTCGAAAATGTTATTTATTCCATTATTTCATTCCATTAGCCAGCCTGGCTGGCCGAGTGGTTAGCGTATCCGCTCTCCAACCATAAGGCTGCTTGCTCGAATCCCGCCGTGGGCATGGATGTTTGCGATTGTTTCAGGAAATACCAATAGTAGTGGTGGTCGGCGGTAGATGGTGTTGGTGTAGTTGCGGTTAGTGGTGGAGACAGAGCTGTAGAGAGCAGGTGTCCTCCCTCGATGAGTCTTTGGACTCCCTCGAGGTGTCTAATAATAATAATTATGGGATCACGGATGTATCCTTCGAAAGGACGTAAGGCAAGGGATGACTGTATTTACTTCAAAAAAAGTACAAGATAAAAATCTAAATGTTAGTAAGAAATATGTCTCCATTAGCATACGTTTAATTAAATTCTATTTTACTTACTCACACTGCAAAAAATGGCGCTTTTGTACACGGCTTGAGGTTGTTATTTGAATTCTTAAGGAGTCTAGTCGGTTTTTGATTAGTTATTGGTGTGCAATTGCACCTACTGATCTCTTAGCAGACAGCTATAATACCATCAATTTTTATCACCATTCTTTAATATAGCTTCAACCTCAAGAATTAATCTTATTAATTTTTTTTCCTCTCTTCATTTGTACCTGAAATCTTTACTTTATGGAATAAGCATCCTTAATCACTACTTTCTAGATATTACATGTGGATTTCTTAAAGTCAAATACCTTCTTTTTATTCGGCAGTTTTGTCACTGGCAAGATATGTAAATATTTTTCCTCCGCTATCACACGGAATACTCAAAGATCAAACCACTAATATAATTATTTGTATGGACCCGTAAAGAAAGCTTTTATACATATTACACGAAAGTCAAATTGCCATTTTTTCTCCTATTCCATAAATGCCTTATTTCATACATTCTACTTCGCTTCTTAGAAACCTATAGTTAATAATATCTTCTGCGTTGTCCGCTGTCACTGTAAATATCGTGCGTTCTGGCTGTTTAACTGTTTTACAGGATGAAAAACCCGAGTTTCCGAAGAAACCTTTTCTACCGCTGTTTGAGACCGGCTAAACTCACCTTCATCGATTTTCTGGTCTGATGATTTAAGAATAATTTCTTTCTTTCTTGATTGACGTATTTGTATACGTATCATGCATAGTGAATATACAGTATAATTTCGAAGCAGTCAGCATGCGTCACATTATTAATTAATGCCATTAATTGACACGTCTCCTCTGGCGTCATCTGGAGCTCGTTTGAATAACAGAACAATATCTGTCCGTTGCAAACTGTTTTAAAAATGTCAGCAAATACTGAAGCAGAATAAGTTTCTAGTTATATCTACTTCACAATTTCCGATAAAATATTTTAAACAAGAAAAGTTAAACGATCGCTAGCTAGATTATGAAAACGCTAACTCGCAAGAAAATTTCGCTGGCCAATAAAATTAAATCCTCTAATAATCTGGAGTTCTAGATGTCAGTCTCTGTGGATACTTTTTAGAGGAAGTTTTCAAAGGATCATATAATATTCGATGGCTGAAGTAGGCGCACATCTGTGCTCTTCTGCCATCGAATATGAGTGCATCTGATCGCAAATTCTTTGCTCGTGCTCTTTTCCATACCAAAATCCGGTCTGTGTTAGAGCCATGTTTTAGGATTTAGCAGTTCAGCTGCATCTATTCCTCTTCTTATGTGACGCAACAGCTTGGATCATGGTCTAAGGTCAGAATAACAATCTGCCCACTTTTCAGCTAAAGAATAGAAAGCTTATAAATGGAGGTGGCAGGATATTTTATTCTGTGAAACAGATAAATTAATAGAGAAAATCCAACTGACAGACATAATTCACTCGTTTCGACCGACATAATGCATTCTTGTTGGCTGCCTCGGCATAATTAACTCCAACTCGTCCAAGGCTGTTCTTCGTTGAAATATGCAGTCACACGTTTATTAATATAACAGTCTTCTGTGAAAACGCATCACCTTACATTTCACATTAAACTGATAGCCATTATTCTTTGTCCATGCTATCTCGGATTATTTAAGTCATCCTTCAGGATTTCTACATCATCAGTATTAACTGTTGCTCCTTTCCTATATCACTAATGCACAAGTTAAATAGCGGCCTGAGTGTAGAGCCGTGTGTCGCATCACTAGTCACATGCCTATTCCACAACGTGTCGCTGTCAATCCGTTTATTAACAGATAACTGTGCATTATTCATTCTTAATAAGTAACACGTAGAAAAATCTAGGAAATTATTATTAAGAACCATATAGTATTGTTTAATTATGTGTTTATATAATTACATGCACGCACGCACACTTCAAATGATCCTATGATAAAATGAGCCTGATAAAGTCTTCAACCTTATTAGATTCTGTCTCATTATTTACCGAATCTAAATTATTACTTATTCTAATTACTTATAGAAATCAAATCTCATTACTAATATTAATATGCAACGGTAATTGCAGTACCTAATTTCTAAAGAAATTTAAGGATTCATGGATGAAAACAACTTTTTTCTGCTTGAGGAATGAGTTTCCGATCTTTATCTCTGTTTGCAGTATTGGATTTATCGTTAGTAGGATAAGTCCACGGCGACGATGAAAATGTGATAGTGTAAACTGCTTTGCTTGAAATAGACTGAATGACAGAAGACTCGCTGTCCTAATATTTGTTTGTTTGTTCTTGTCATAAGGACACGGTGAAGAACGCCACTTAACTACTCTTATCATTATCCTTTCGCTGTCTATTGAATAGCCTTGAAATTGCGAAAGAAATATATTTGTGAAAGAACATACATCTTTGAATAAAATCGTCTTTCTTTGTAATTGAACGGCAGTAGTTTGAGAAGAATATAGAAATAATTGTGTTAAAATGATACTACATTATGTTACAAAAGCGAGTATATCGGACTAGGGAAGTAATACATACATACATAGATTTTCAAGGCCCACCTTTCCTAATTGGATTGTGGGGGCAACAGCTGCAAGAAGAACTTCCAATGGTCACGATCCTCTGCCACCAAGCTCAGGTGTTCTGGTGGGATTCCCAAACATGTCCACCCAAGGTTTTGGATATAATCCATCCAGCGAGTCATTGGCCTTTCACGTGGCCTCCCACCCTCTGGCTTGGCAAAGAGGGCCTGCTGAGAGCCTCTCTTGTGGCATTCTGACCAGGTGCCCGTACCAACGTAACTGTGATCTCTCAACACAGAGAAGCAGTGGTTGAGTATTGAGGGTTTCCCGAATTGCAGAGCTTCTGACTGTCGAGTTTTGTCAGCCCCGCAACCTCTCGAAGGAACCTCATTTCAGCAGCTTTGATTCGTGTCCTCATTCTTTCGCTCTCATTACCCAATGACCATAGGCAATGATGGGGACATAGACTGTATTGAAGACAGCCAGCTTTGCCTTCTGGCTTAACTCCCACTTCAATACTACCTAACGGCCAAGCTCCCGCAATATTGAGCTTGCTAAGCCAATTCGAGTATCTAGCTCTACGTCCCATTTTCCATCATTCGTGAATATGGACCCAATGTATTTAAACTTCTCCACCTGCCTCATTGGGACCCCACTTTCATTTAGGGTGCACTGGGGTGGTTGTCTTGAGACCACATATGTTTCAGTTTTGGCCACATTGATCTTCATTCCGGTGTCTGCACAAACAGCTACAAACCTATCCAAGGTCCACTGGAGGTCATCTGTGGAAGAGCTAAGCAGAACTAGGTCATCTGCAAAAAGCAGACGTCCAATGCTACATCTTCCAATTCTGACACACTCACTGCCTCGGCTGTGCCTATCAATCCAGTCTATAAATATTATGAAAAGGAGGGGTGACAGAACACACCTTGGCGGAGGCCAACGGAGACTGTGAAAGGTTCAGACTTTGTGCAGTTTACCCTGACACAAAACTCTCGGCATTCATACAGGGACTTGATGGCAGCTAATAGTTGGCCATCTACTCCATACTCCTGTACTACTTGCCAAAGCTTACCCCGAGGAACCCAGTCATATGCCTTCTCCAAGTCCACAAAACATGTGTAGACATTCTTGGCATATTCCCAAGATTTCTCAAAGACTTGCCCTAAAATGAAGATTTGGTCAGTTGTGCTTCTACCAGGACGAAAGTAACATTGTTCTTCCTGGAACTTTGACTCAACTATGCTCCTGCACCGTCATCCCAAGCACTTAGCATACACTTTTCAATGCAGGCTGAGCAGAGAGATGTCACAATAGTTACTGCAATCCTTCTGGTCTCCCTTCTTAAAGACTGGTATTATTATGCCTGCCTGCCATTGCTTTGGTGCTCGCCCAGATATCCAAGCAGCCTGACACACTCGAGTCAGCCAGAGAACACCTTCTCGATTTAAGGCTTTTAGCATTTCGGGCCGAATTTCATCATCGCCAGCAGCCTTGCCCGATTTTAGCGATTTTATTGCTAAATGGACCTCCTCTGCTGTGAGACTAGTCATGCCCCGATCTGCACCTCTTGGATGTCCATAACTGCTGGGCCACCCGGGTTAAGAAGGCTCTCAAAGTGTTCCCTCCATCTGTGGAGGATATCCTTCTCGGTTGTTAAAAGTGCACCATCAGAGGTCTTAATTGCCCTTGCTGTGCACGATTTCCTCCCTCGAAGGGGGGAGGATGGGCTGCCAGAATACTTTGTTTGCATTTGCATAGGATGAGTCTAATCTTTCTCCAAAGGATTCCCAAGTCTTCTGCTTTGCTGTCTTTACTGCCTCAACAGCAGCTTTTCGTGCCTCAGCATGCCGCAAACGCATCTCAGGTGACCTGACTCTAAGCCATGTTAGGTAGGACTCCTTTTTTGCCCGGACAGTTTTTTGGACTTCATGGTTCCACCAAGGTGTCATTTTCTCACTGCCCGTTGCCATGCCGAGCTGCTTTCTGCCACAGCATGAGAGTGCAGAGGCAGTGACAGTGACAGCTGTTCTGAACAGCTTCCACTCCTCCTCAACATCTGCAGTATGCTTGGGAATCTCTTTGAACCTGGAGGAAATGTCATCTGCAAAATTCTTCCTCACAGCCTCATTTTCCAATGTCTCCCATTTCACGCGGTATAGCTGCTTAGGCCTACCAGCGTTGATGGTAGCATTTGGTTTCTGAATCCGTAGAGTGCACACAACAAGATGGTGGTCAGTTGACCGTTCCTCCCCTCTTCTCACACGAACGTCCAACACTGAGGAAAATAGGTCTGCTGAGACTATAAAGAAGTCAATCAAAGAACCTTTGTTCTAGTGTATCCCTGTACCAGGTATATTTATGGACTTCTCGGTGCTGGAAGAAGGTATTCATTATGGACAAGCTGTTAGTACAGCAGACGTCCAATAATTTCAACCCATTCGCGTTAAGGTCAGGGGCGCCATTCCTTCTAACCACACCCCTCCATGTCTGGTCATCTGTTCTAACATGTGCATTGAAGTCACCCATTAGCAGGACTGATTCCATGTCTGCCACCCTGTCAAAGCAGCACCCACTTCCTCTAGGAAGGCAGAATATTCTGACACCAGATTAGGTGCATAGGCTTGCACCACAGCCAAATCATAGTTTTTCATCTGAAGCCATAACACACATACCCGTCCCCCCAATGGAATCCACTCAGCAACACAGTCTGACAGTGGGGGCTTGTGAGTATCCCCACACCCGCCTGAGCAGACATTTTCGGGCTCACACCAGAGTAGTAGAGCTTATACCCCTTATCCAGGTCGACAGTTCCAGAGCCTCTCCTCTTGGTCGAAGAAAGCCCGACTAAATCTAGCCCGTAGCGCTTGGCTTCCTCAACCAGTTCCAACTCCTTCCCTGTCAAAGAGAAGATGTTCCAGTTGCCTAAAGCCATAGTTTGGTGCCATTGTCTTTGCCATTTCCGTCCTTTTGCAGAACCATTTCTTTGCGCTGCCCCTAAACACCTCCCGAACGGGTAGCGGGCCCATTGATGGAGTTTCCTCTAGCAGAGTGCTGAGGAGTGGTGTCTAAGGGAGACTGTAACATATTTTTCGAATGGGTCCCTCTGCCTAAAACCCGAACGCGTCCCTTGGTAACTCGCGCGACGGACGATGCGGTACGAACATTTTTTGATGGCCTGATCATGTTACAGTGTTTGATAATGTCCTGTTAGCACAAGACGAAATGACACAACAAAATAGGAAAGATTCCCCTCGAATACTCTAATAGCATTCGGGGGAAGGAGCAAGAAGAGAAGAAAGAAAGAAGCAAGGGAGGAAGAGGAGGGACCAGTCTACAGATAATATAACAGATGTATATTACATGAAGTAAGGCATGGTCCAGCATCAGGTACCTCTGGTTTGCCACGCCCGTACTCACTAAAGTGAGCCCCTGAGAATTAAACTGAATTTTATTGTTGTCTGCCACTTAGTGTCTCGGAAATAAAAATACTTCCGCCTATTTTATAAACATTCTCAAAATAAAAATAGCGATAGGATATATTTTGAGAGGCGCAAACACGTTATTCTTTCCTACTTGAGAATATCATCATCCCATAAACAAACAGCTCGCGAAACATTTAGCAAAAACATCATTTTGGGTTGCTATGAAGGTGAGGCGTAATATACATCCTCGCCCAGTCAAGTCAACCTCGCCTTCTCGGTGTGTGGTTTGTTTCTATCAAAGGGACTCTGGCGACACCAGCGCGCATTCCCGTTGTAAAAGGAGGACACCTTTCTAGTTTGGAGGAAATGCTAACGAGACCTAATAGGTGGTAGATGACCTTCATCGCCCGGTGAATGACCTCCACCTTTCTTATTGGAGGACTGCAGTAACTATTGCCACGTTTAGTTCTCAGAGCAGGGATTTCGGTTTCTGTCTTCACTAGTCTTGGGGGTCTAGAACCTTCTCCTATCTTCGAGGGTTCATCAATAAAGTAGTTCTGCAGGCTGGTCACCAGATAATAGTGTACTGAATCGAACCAAATTGTAAGGCCTAGGAGGCTTCCTAATCACCTGGCGCATAATATTACTGCCATCTACGCAGCCAGGTTATGCTTGGAGGGAGCGTGTGTAATGGTATGCGAGCAGTTCTATCGAAGCCACGTTATGCGTGGAGATTGGATGGATCCTACATTATGTTTCTCTGCTCTTTTTTCTGTTCACCTTTGAAATATTAACATGGCAGTAAACTTAAATAAACATATGGAAAAATTCAGTGAAAATAAAACAAGTCCTCTCTGAATAAATCCCCTCCACCCCAAAAAAACTCCAAAAATCTCATAATTATTTCACAAAATCATTCATGGTATAAAAAAAACAACATAAATGATTATACCATCACCTACAGACATTCCATTCGGATCTTTTTTTTTTTTATTTTTGACTAACTTATTAAAAAAAAGAACCGAACGCCAAATCTCTGCTACAACAACTCATCTTAACTGTTCACCCTGTATGATTCCTTCTGGTACAAGGGCGTTGTTAATTGCGATCCAATATTCCTTGCCAGCCATGTAACTTGAATATCCCCTTTTTACTTCCTGTGGTTTAAGATTTCCTTTACTCATTATTTATCATTCATCTGCTGTTTCTAGCGTTCTTACAATTCTGAAAAGTATTCTGTTCTCTGACTACTTATCCTTAAAGTTTGATTTCCTGCAATTCAAATTCCATAAGAGAAGTTATCTTACTTGATAACTTAATGTCTACAACGCTAACTAGTTTATTTTTTATAATTTCACTTACCAAGCGCGCCGCAAGAGAATCGGAAGTATTAGCTGCGAGGAAGGAATGACCTAAAGCAAATTGTTCATTTCCCAACCAGAATTCTTGACAATACTCTCCACTCATCCAACATTCTGGATCATTTTTTAACTAGCTTTGCTTTCAGGTACACTGTTGAGGTGATAACTCCTCTTAGTAATCCAAGTTAATTCAAGTTTCATCTCTAGTGGAACGCCTTTCCTCAGCCATTCCCAAATTTCTGTACTTTGACACTACAGCAATGCCCGGTAGGAAGATCTCTGAGACTTTTATTTATTATTTCCGTGGTTTTTCCAGATTTAATATTTTCCAGATCCAGATATTTGTTGCGATTTTATTACATGCCTTCATTCCTTACTCTGTTCAAAATTCTCACTCTACACGGTTTTCCGAAATATATGCTATAGTGGTCCAAGAAAAGAAAACAGGAAATGGCTTGAGACAAAAGCTCCAACTGCCTTCACAACATATACTGAAGCTTGCAAGAAAAGAACTATCGTTAATTGTTCCAAGTCTAACTTTGGAAGAGCTAAATGTAGAAAGCAGGCCACCAGTGCCAATGGCAGTTGTGCCTCCTGTTGAGCACGACTGCCTGCGTAAAAGCTGCTGGGCAAACCTCTTGTCCGTCTCTGTTTCCTTCATCCCGTCTTTCTTACCTAAACGGTAGTATTGTAACATCATCTATAAATAAAGTTGACCTCCTGGTATCGTTCTCTTTATTCAGTTCCTGCACAGATAATCAAGGCAAATCATATCCTTTTGTTGACAAATTGCATGCCATTTCCTCCAGAACGACATCAGAAGAATCTCGAGCAAACTGGTTACCAAAAAGGCATTTAGTCTTGATAGAATCCTGATCGAGTTGTGCTCCTGAAGTAACACCTTCTCTTTATCATCTGCACGCTGTATTATACTTAGGTGTCATTTACCCTGCAGAGCATATATAAATCACCAGTTACGAAAAAAAAGTGATAAGTGTTTACCATCACACTATTGAGCGTAGACACTTATCAGTAATATATATTTCGGTAATCGGCATCCATGATCTTCTTGCTTATATCACCCACACCCGGACATTTGCTATGGAAAGGTTTGACGAAACCTTTGGTGTTGCACTTAACATTTCCAAGGTAAATGTCCGGGTGTGGGTGATATAAGCAAGGAGATCATGGAATTTCCTTGGTTGTTTAGCATTGAGGGCTTCTTAGCAAATTGGCATCGTACGATATGCCTTTCTCCTTTTGTAACTGGATTGAGAGTTTTCTCTAAGGTCATTCACTACTTGTAGTTTTGGGAGGTGTTCCTACTAATGCAGGAAAATACGAAGAGAGAATATATTTTCATATTTTCCTATTAATGCGTTCCTCAGGGCTCTGTTGTTTCACCTACCTTTTTGCTCATATACTAAACAATCCTACTCTCACTGACCTGAAATCATATTCACAGTTTTTCTTATGATAACACTCTCCACTTATCCTGCTCGTACGACAACCTTTGCAACATCTTAAGTTTGAAGATCATCTACAACGAGTACCCTAAAACTGATCTCCGCCATACTTTAGTGGGGATGATAACAACTTAGTAACCTTCACCTGCTTTCAAAACACAGTTTGCTTTTGTTTCTCGCAAAAAAAACCTTAGTTTTTATACCCTTGCTTTTGATAATACTCAGCTTAACAGTCAAGACCAAATCGCTCTCTTCTTGGAATTTTACTCCAACCTTGGCATAACACGTCACTTTTGTAACATCATCAACTTCCAAAACACTTGCCATCCTTTTCGCTAAAGATGTTTTTTATGTGTCCAGTTACTGCTGCACAAATTTGAAATCCATCCAATCTTGGAATACCGTCATCACAGCTGGGGTGGTTAAAGCCTCTCTAATGATTCTTGATGCTCTTCAGAAGATGTTCGGTTGAATAACGACCTCCGTCCTCTCTCACAGACTTTCTTCTTCAACTGTCTCTTCTATATTTTCATGGATTCTGTTCAGCAGAACTAGCCATTATGTCCTCTCTTTCTGCTAAACTTATAACAACACGAGCAACAGGCTGCCTAATATCGTTTTACAGTTAAACTGCTAACTCACCAAACTTGCTACTTACATCACTTTTATAACATCATCAGCTTCCAAAACACTTGCCATCCCTTTTCGCTAAAGATGTTTTTTTTTATCTGCCCAGTTACTGCTGCACAAATCTCAAATCCATCTAACTTTGGAATACCGCCATCACATCTTTCATCACGTCTTTCGTTCCATCAACCTCGGTTCTGTGGAACAGTCCTTCCCATGAAGTATTCCCAAGGACTACAACCTCCAGTTCTTCAAGAGGAATATGAACAGATTACTTTATTCTTCACCTCAGCACACATATTTATTCACTATAGGGCTTCTGGCATATCGTGTGTAGGAGTGATATAAAAATTGGGAATATGTTTTGAACATTTGTAGGAAGTATTATACAGTATATGTTAGCTAACAAGGAACTATATATTTCTTAGGATATGCCAATAAATATCCTGATTCCTAAATATTCCAATAAATATTGGTCGCAAACTGAGTACCAATAACATATATTATTTGTTTTTAGGTCTTTTGCTTATTTACGACGCAAAAGCTTTTCGCAATAATGTCTTCAGTAATGAAAGAAAGAATTTTCTTTTGCGGAAATTACAATTAAATAATTCCTCTTCCTCTGTAATTCTATTTTTTTGGAATTAATGCATTTTATTAGATGCTGGGCAAATGCTTCAGCTGCTTACTTCTAGCACCGGTCCGATTTCGACAAATCAGTGTTAATGTGATTTGTCGAACTGATAAATCATCCACAGAATGACTTGGGTTGTAAGTAAAGGTTTTTGATGCTTCGGGGTTTTGAGGGATGGCTAATCTTATTTGGTTAATTCATGTCAGAAAGTGGCTAAATTTATTCCAAAAATTAACTTAAGAAATTTAGCTCAGGAGTAATAACCCTCTAACTATGGCTAATAAGAAATCTTGAGTATCTTTTAAAAATATCTTTCAAACAGGATGTTTAGTTACTTTATATTATAAATACGAATAACGTTCCGCATCCTTTTCAATGAAAAGATTAAGAAAAATGAACAATTGGCGATGCAACTTAATACTTTTAATGTATTTAAACAAATCAAACAGCAGATTATTTTAATATTTGTTTTGCCTTTATAAGTTTCGTTTTTTGTATAATTATAATGTTTTTCTTTAATAAAAGATTCGATAACCATAAGAATTAGAAGGTTAACAAAAGTTGGTTCAGTCATTTAGATGTTGTACATCAGATATTTACTCTAATTATAATCAACAATTTGAACACTTGTGATGACTTAATTTGTCTCCAGTGTATACCAGCTTTTACCTTTATTAACTTGTCATATGAATAACGATAATTACTACTGCTCGCAGTTGTTACCGGGAGCTGTTTGTGTGTGAGAGTGAGGAGGAGGAGGAATTAATTGCAAACTGGACGTGTAAAGTAACTTCCAGAAACTCGTGAATGTTATTCTCCTAAGTTGGAGGGCTTACTTGACACTTAGCAAATAAATATCCGCTGAAGCTAGACGCCAGGTAAACATCCACTGATATTTACCTACCGTCTAGTCAGTTACGCAAATTTACAAATTCTTTTTCAAAGGTTGTTAAATACTTGCCATTAAAACACTGATGGTTGTAAAAATATTTAAATTATTCGCTATAAATCCAAAAGATTTTTAACAAAAACGATTGTTAAGATAATCAACCAAGACGAAGTTTAAACATTATTTGTAATGAGCTGAAGTGTAATTTATGCATCATATATGTACCGCATCAAATTTTGCTTTTATTTTTTAACATTTAAAAGAATAAAATATTATTACAGCTTACCAAAGAACACCTTCTTGTTTGCCTGCTGCATGCCATTATTTGTGCTATGATGTGTTTCTGTTACTTAGCACGAGGTGAAATATCTGTATATGTTTTCGTTTTGTTTCTATGGTGATAAGTGTTCACAGTGATTCCTTGTGCATGCTCTAACGAACTCTTCTCCCTGCAGGCATCTACTTGACTGCAGTGATGGCAATTACTTCCATCTCCGTGGTGGTGACGGTAATAGTCCTTAACTTCCACTACAGAGGACCTAGTAAGAAGGAAGTTCCGGGATGGCTGCGTCGTTTGATCTTGGAACGCATCGCCGAGTGTACCTGTTTTAAACCGAAGCAGACGAAGAGGAACTCCAACCATTACGAGAGCTCCGTGCTTCGCGAAACGGCCAATTCGTGCTTCAAGACTGAAACTCTTCGATTGACAGTTGATAACGTGCACGAGGAAATACGAGACTCGCCCGAGTTTTCGAGCAGTGAATCAGTAAGCAACTTGAATGACTTCTCTCACAACTCAACCAAGAAACGGCCTAAACAACAAGCAGGTTCTAGCAATCGACTGCACGATGAGATATTGAGAACTCTGAGGTACTTGTTGACCAGACAAGAGCAAGAAGACCATCATATCAAACTTCTGAATGAGTGGAGGCAGATGGCATTGGTGATTGATAGATTCCTGTTCTGGATTTTTCTGGTAGTGACCGCAGTCTCATCTTTAACGTTTCTTGTACTGGTTCCTTTACAGAGGAGAGGATTAAGTTTTATTTAATATTCTTTTTGAAAAAAAATATGCTTATTTTGTTCTTTAAAGACAGTTATGGACGCTATTAGAGTGCATCTCAGGTAAGAGCAACTTAAAGTTTCATGACGTACAAGAATGCTTTCCTGGCAAATGTACAGAGAAATAGATAGATTGGGAAAATACCAATGCCTTAATCCTTCGGAACGGCGGACATTCTCACTCCTAGATGCTCACTGCTATTTTAACAATATATTTTGTCGTTACTACTCACGGGTATGGATATATATATATATATATATATATATATATATATATGAAAACGCTGTTATCTATCGCTGAAACTGTTATAAGATGTTGTTTTCGAACATTCACGATGCATAATTGAAAATGTAAATATGAACGAACGAACGATAGCGCCTGAAGGAACGATAGCGCCAGAAGACTTCAGAATTATTCAAGTAATTGCTGATATTCTTTTCAGGTAATTGACGGCTTCGCAGTATTTTGAAAACTATTTCGGGTATTATTTAAAATAAATGAGGCAAGTAACAGTGTTTCAAAATATTATCGAAGGAAAATTAATTTTCTTCTTCAAGAAGAAATTGCTGTGTAATAAAATATTGTGGTCTTATCCTTAATCCCTTCGTGAAATTTAATCATGTTCGTAATACTTTGAAAACAACGTAACAATGTTCTTTACTCCATTGCTGATTTGGATTGAATTTTCGTTTTTTTCCCTTGCTTGTTTTCTTGGTATGTCTCTCGTTCTTTAATTGCAATATATAATAACTTGGAAGTCGAAATAATGGGTTTCAGTAATTTCCATAAGTTGATTTTAATAAGCTAGCTTCATTTTTATGAAGGTCAATGTAAAGTAAAGGCAGAAAGTAAGGCAACACAGCGAGAGCTTTTCACTTTACGATGGCATCGAAGCGAATACGAATAACAAGCGGAGGAAGTTAGTACAAATTGTGAATTGTGAAATGGCTGATTTTTTGATACTGATTCTTAACGATTCTTTTCTGATATAGAATTCGGTTCATTAATACATCATCACCATATAATGTTAACCGACTTGTAGCAATATGTTGAATGTGTCTACGTCTAGACTAGCGTCCTCTATATCAATGGCTATTTTATTTCTATAAGATGCACTACTTGGGATTTTGGAAAAAAAAGGACATGTATTTTCTTTAAAGTTCGCTTTTTATGAGTTGTTCGTAAGTATCATAAGTGGTTTGTTTTCAATGATCTCACTGGCTAAAATTCCTAAGAATTTTTGAGATCTTTGTTATATGTTTTCAGTTTAATAGGAAATACAAACTTGCCTACTTATTTCAAACTTCTAAAGGAGAGTGACCTTAACTAGACATCTTATGATGTACATACACCTACAGCTTCAAGTTTCTTGTTAATTTAATCAGGACAATTTATTTTTCTATGTTGCTTCTTATATATCGTGTGATTTTTCTTGAGGACAAAAGAAAGCTATAGAAAATAATACTTTATTATTTAGCTAGTATCATGTAGTGCTTTTGAAAAAGTATTTTTGGACCCTTTTTGATAGCATTCAGTGATGTGTTGTGAAGTAAAATACAAGGAAAAAACAAATGAGCCAATTTGTAGTTTATATGAACCTCAATTCGAGATCCTATTTGTCAGTCTTTTCCTCTTAAACTATCCACCGAATTCCTTCTGTGAGATTGCTCAGTCTATATCTTCAGCCGAATAATTAACGCTTGAAATGAAGATAAAAAAAACAAAGTCACGTTATTGCAATAATTCCAAAGAAGACTCTGCTGCAGTCGACTTTGGTAAGCAGAAAATCATGCTGGATTTGTATTAATAAATACATATCACGTCCTCAAGTACAATGTAATTATTCTGACAAGTTACTGGACCTCAATGCTATAATACTCCATGTAGTATATCAATCTTTCTACTCGATTCATTAATTGTGTGATAACACAACTACGTTTGTGGGTTCACTGAAAGAGGTAGCTTTGAATGCATCTAGAATTAGATGCCCCAAGGAGTGAATGAGTCATATCGATCTGCGACAAGCTTACTAATATAGAAGTGCTTCTTATTCTTTCGATAATAACTACTTAGTTACAGTTATCGTTCCTCCGAAGGCCATACATCATCTCACAATATGGAGGAACTGCTCCTGAACTTGTACATATTTATGCGGCTGAGATATTAATTTATAGAGTGTATGTTTATTGAGAAAATAAAATTAATTTCGTTACATACTCTTGGTGTATCTGTTATTGTATGTTTATTACTTCTCTTTCATTAATACAAACTATATATCAAACATGGACAACTCAAACTACAGAAACACATTTAAGCTAGTTCTTAAATGTGTTTCTGTAGTACACATTTAAGAACTAGCTCACATTTAAGAACTATAGAAAGCAGCACGAAACTTCATTTTCTTTTCAATAAACAGCTAAGTAACTCAAGAAATTTCACGTTCTCACATTTAAATAATTTTCATTAAATTCATTAAATAATTTTCACAAATAACTGTTATAAGAGTATTTTATTTATATCTAAATAAGATTTGCTAGCAAGTTGGCCAAGTGTTGAACACACCGGTTATTCAGTCAGAAGGGTGCGATGTTTGACACTTGCACCGTGGACATGGATATTTGTGATTGTATTTAGATGAATTCGTCACTCGATCATCGCCTCGCTTACTGAACGCCTGAAGTGGATTGAAAAACTTCCGTATTTGTTTGTAGAGCAAGGTTTCTGGATTATGAAAAATAAATAAATAAAACTAAAGAATTCTTGGCCCACCTACGGTACTAATATACTGTAGGTTTACAACCTTTCATGGGAATCACATAAAAATATATTACTGCATTTTAGTACTGTTTTATTAGGTTATATTATATAAACAAGACTATTATATGAAAATTGATATATCGAACATTTCTAACTATTATAAGACTAAATGAGTTTCTCGGTGTTCTTTTTAACTAGAGAATTTCTATATAATGTTGACATTGTATTAGTTGCATGCAGACAGAGTGAATTGAAGAAGTCGTTTACAATGTTACTTAATTTTTTAATTATTTTTCTTCATCATATTAGCTATAATATAGATACTTCCGAAATGATGGAAAACAGTTTTCGGAGATTGATAGTAGACCTCAGACCAATGTGAAATAATGAATTCCCGTATTGCGCTGAAACAAATGCCTGAAATGAAATCGTTGCAAGTTGGTTTCGTTGGAATTTTTTTAATGTGGAATCCCATTCACCTTCACGAACGGTTGTTAACTTATTAGCAGGGCCGTACTTATGCACAGGCACACAAGGCTCTAGCTGAGGGGGATCGGAAAAATTATGGTCGATTTAAAGGCCTCAAACAATGAGAGGGCCCCGGAGAACTCTACCGCCTCGGGTACCATCCACCTAGGGAAAAGTGTAAGTACCACCCTGCTTGTTATTAGTACTGTGGATGGGCTAAGGTTTATATAATCCGGAAATCCTGCTAACTTATAAAAGACCATACAGTACTTTTTGGAGCCATTTCTGTCCTTCAATAAGCAACGTATCAGTTTCACGCTTACGACAAAAATCGGTATCCACTAAATAACTCACACAAACATCTCTTAGAGAATGGAGACGCTGTCTGCTATACACCAAACCGGTAATTAAAACTGAAGTAACGATAATGATGAAGTAACAATAAAGCATATTATGTCTGTTAGCTGCATATATTCTCCCGCCGATTGCATCTTTTAAGAGATGAACTTCGACTGAACTGACTTTCAGTTGAAGCCTTTGTAAAGTTCTCACTTTTTAAACAGGATACTGACTCAGGTCTTTGCGGCCGAAAGGCAAATGCCATTTTCTCTTTCAGACTGCGTTACATACATGACAGAGAGAGAGAGAGGGGGGGGGAACTTAATATATGCTTAGTACAATTAAAATATACAAGGCGAACATACAGATTGCTAGACTGAGTTCGCATCTTTTAAGTACTACCATACCAAGGTAACGCCTATGCCGAAGGCTGTATTCTCATAAACGCTGGCCAAATTTCAACAATTTTAATTCTCAACTTTAGTTATTTGGCTATGAAATAACAATGGATTTATATATCCACTGTTTCTCTAACTCTACAACGCTAAATTGAAGAAGACCCTTCAATTTGTTTTTAGGCACTTTACTCAAATAGCTTAGTTTGAATATTTTTCATTTGGAATGCCAATTTTTAGGGAATTATCCAGTTTTTTCAATACTTTCGCGAATATTGATATCAACCTAAGTTATATAAATCACGTGTACACTCCCTTCATCATTACTAAATGAGTGCTATCATTAATCCAGTTATTTGGAAGCAGAATAGTTTTTGCATCACTGTTTTACTTTTTAGTGTTTGTTGTAATTCAGTATTTGTAAGTATCATTGCAATTATAGCAATGTAGTTGACTTTTTTTAGGCAAAGTGAAAAGTGAGATTCGTTGGAGAGAATATATTAAAGGACTATTTCTAGAACTATTTCTTTTTGCATCAGACATCAAATGGTAAGTCATATGATGATTAAAAATATTATTTGTAATTTTTGTAATAGTAGTGACTTCGCTCACATTTTAGCTAAGAAATAATACTTTCATTCTCCCCTTTTTTTTGTATATTTAATCTTAGATGCTGTCGATAAACAATATCAAGGCATAAATGATATAAAAATAAACTGCAGAAATGTTCAGCCGTTTATTAATAAATGTTTGATAACATGATGAGCTTAAAACCATAAAAAATACATACTTAGTCTGGGCCCATTGCTTAAGTCACTAGTAAAAATATCAGATATTACTGATATTATGATCTCTTTATTTAATTTAACAGTATATGCATAATATGTATAAATCTATATATATATATGATTGGCCGCAAAAAATTACACTGTAAAGACCAGTTCACAGGTACGTCAAATTTGGAAAACGAAGGTATAAACTGTTCTCTTCCAAATTATTGTGCGGGACGCATCATCCTATACTATTCTCTAATTCTTTGATGTGACTCTTAAGAAACATCAGCTATCTATTACTACTTCAAACATTTAACGAGTTAATGGAAATTAATCATGTACTTTAAATGAAACTGACGCTTTTTGTTTTGATTGATTCTGAGATTTCATTGAGAAAAGAAGTACGCTGAATATCAGACCCGATTTAGTGATCAACATATTTTTCCTTTAAATTTCAGAAGGCAGATGAAAATAATAATAAATTTGTATTTAATTAATATCAAGAATAATGCCTGTACTAGAACCTTAAGACCATAGAGTTATATATGAATGACAAAATAAAATCAACATTGTTAATTTGGCCTAAATTAAACGAGATATTCTGGTAGAGAAAAAAAAAAATTACCGTTAATGCCTAAGTACAGGCGACTGGAAATATAAGACGACCCACTATCGCTTTTCAAAATGTTTGTGCTATTAAACGATTACAAATTTTACACTTACCACTGACAGCTTCTTTACTTGATTTTGACATGACACATTACTTTTACTTCAATATCACGTAGGTATAAAAATCTCAGCAGGTATTTTCTTTACTGTAATTTATGAACGATATCTTCCCTTGCGAAAAGATTGTTACGTTTATACAATAGTTGGTTTCGTAATTCATGTGATCACAAGTAAGGTTTCATTGGTATTTAAATGAAAAATCTATATGCTTTCCCTACTGAACCCATTTATTAAATACAAATATTTATATACGAATTATATTAATATGCTAATAGATTGGTATATTAGCATGCCAAAAGATTATTCGAATACAGTACACGCGTTTAAGATAATAATAATAATTATTATTATTCCTAATACCTCCAAGGAGTCCGAAGACTCATCGCGGGAGGACACCTACAACTGTCTCAACCACTACACCGAACCTCTACTACGAATCATCGCCATCAACACCATCTACGCCATAACACAGTACATTACTGCAGGAGCTAGCTAGACGATCGCTTGATAATACATATACATATAATTGGCATATAAGACGACTCCTGGTTTCAGCAATTTTCTTTAACTTCAAATATCGCCTCATACGAGGACGTATACTCTATTTTTCAAATTTATGAGAGAATTACTCTCACAAGATATATAGATCTGTTTATTCGATAAAATCAACAAGTTTTTTTTTTTTAACCTACATTTCGTCTGTATAAACTTCATTATTGACTTTCTTACAATACCATGTTCATTTTGATTGCATCCGTTTCGGCCACCTGGATCCATCTATTTACTATTTCCGGGAAGATTGTCAGGGTGTTATTTATTGTGGAAGAGTTTCGTTTTGTACCGAAATGAAATAGGGTTTCGAGCGTCCGCGTTGATGAAGGCCAACCGCCGGAGACATTATTTTGGTTATAAATTCTCCCCGTTTCTGTGACGCAACACTTTAAGGAGATATTCAGTCCTCTCCTATCTTACACCTAAATCAGAACAGTGGCGCTGCAACTTTCCGTTATCATTAGGGTAGAGGGATTACTATAAGTGGAGTGGATATCGTAGCGATATGAAGAGCAAGAGAGGCGAGAAAGTTTCTTGGCGAACATCTCTTTTTTAATGCTCAAAGGTGCTGTTGAGTTGTTTTTCATTTTTTTCATTTTTTTTTTTAATATCAAACCAATTCCAATAGTTCGATCGAATCTTTCGCTTTCAAAGAAAATGTGATACTGGTCTACACCTCTTAGTTCATACAACACAGATTTTCTCTCTCTTCGGATCAATATTTATTACTGCTCTTGAAAGCTGTAAAAGAGTGTTATTCATTGCAAAAGCCTTCCGAACATCTCTAAAAATGTCCTTTTTAGATGATTGCAGTAAAGAAAATTTGGGGATTAACCCAGCTTTGAAGCATTGCGATATCAGTAAAAACTAAAATATCTAGAATGTTTTGAAGTTAGATGAAAGAAGATGTTTCTTACAGAAACTCATTTTGAGGTTGCATAAAATTTCTTTCTGTCATCTGATACGACTTCTGAATACTTTTTTACAACCTTCATTAAAGAAAAAGATTTACTACGCTCGTTAATGCTTCCGCCGCAGGTTTTTTGAGGAGGGAATTAAAAGCATGGCGTCAATAATATAAGAGATCCTTCTTGCAAGAATATTATAGTTTCGTATCTTTCATATTGAAGGCCAAGGTAGCCTTATGTGATTCTGTGGGCCGAAGCGAAATTCATCTGGTCAAGATCTTCGATATGAAAAGAAATTTTCTACATATCAGCAAATTATAGAAATTGGTGGTGATAATATTTTATAAAAGTAAAATATTCACGATTTAAAGTATTAATTTAAGAGTAATCACATCAGTTTTATATGTAAGTTACTAATGCATAATATATAATTTTCAGATTTCATGCCTGCATTGATTACCGACAATATCACTCTAAAATATCGATACGCAAATAATTTTGGATAATATTTTTTTTTTAAAGAATAAATTTTAAATGACTTTAAACCGAGATAAGGTATTAAATTTAACGATAATGATACAACTAGTTTCAGCCTTCTTCAGGTATCCACTAAAGGTAGAACACAGTAGTAAAAATTAAAGATACAAAAAACTGAGAATTACAGGCAAAAAATGCAACACATAATTGACACTAAAACGTTGTACTTTTCAGGTCGTTCTATTTAACGCGCTATTGTTTGTTGCATGCGTGCTTGCAGTTTCTCGTGAACGCCAGTATTGAACAACTGCAGTGTGACTATCAGGGATGTTTTAACTCAAATTGCTGTTCAAATGTTCAGGATTAAGGAGGATTTCCCTTGACTCCACGATTTTCCTTTCAAACTCATCACTACAGCGAAAAATGTTTTCGGATTTATCCCAGCACACTGAGTGACTCTGTAGATTATCATGAGGATTGTTAGAGAAAAGAACATGACTGGATAGTGCAAATGCATGTGACCTTTTGTAGGAGATATCTCTCTTATGCCCGTCAATGCGCAGTTCAACAGATTTGTTAGTCTGTCCAAAATAAGGAATATTACAATCGCACCATAACTTGTAAACATCTGGATATTTTAGGTTATGATGAAAAGGCTTCAGATGTCTTATAAGAGAACGGACTTTAGGGAGTGTAGTGAAAAACGTCCTGATGTTGTATTTTTTAAGGACTTTAGCAAATTTATTGGAGACTGAACTAATGTAAGGTATTGAGATGCTACCTATAAAAACAGTAGTTTCCGTAGTACGCTGCCTAGGAGGATACAGGAGAAATTTCTTAATTGTTTTTTCATAATATCCATTTTGTTTAAAGATAAGAGAAAGTTGTTCAATTTTTTCAAAAAGAAATTGAACAATTACTTAAGGGCAAATTGTCTAAAAAGATATTTGCTTTATTAAAGCATTGTATTCAATCTGGCTACTTCAGATATAGGGGCTCCATTTACAAACAAAACCAAGGCCTAGCAATGGGTAACCCTTTATCCCCGGTTCTAGCAAACATTTTCCTGGAAGATTTTGAAACAAAAGCCATATCGTCCTTCTTATTTAAGCCGAAACTTTGGAGACGTTATGTTGACGACAGTTTCATTATATGGAGTCAAGAACACGCATCTCTCATGGATTTTCTTCAACATCTTAACAACCAGCATTCTAATATAAAATTCACTGCTGAACTAGAACGAAATAACTGCCTTCCTTTCCCGGATGTAATTCTTACTCGATGCTCTGATAGATTTAAAGTCTCTATATACCGAAAACCAACTCATACCAACAGATATCTGCAATGTCAATCTCATCACTTTCCACCACAAAAGCTCGGAAATATTTCTACCTTAGAACACAGAGCACGATCTCTTTTAAATGAACCACATGAACTCCAAAAAGAAATTGAACAACTTTCTCTTATCTTTAAACAAAATGGATATTCTGAAAAAACAATTAAGAAATTTCTCCTGGATCCTCCTAGGCAGCGTAGCACGGAAACTACTGTTTTTAAAGGTAGCATCTCAATACCTTACATTAGTTCAGTCTCTAATAAATTGGCTAAAGTCCTTAAAAATACAACATCAGGACGTTTTTTCACTACTCTCCCTAAAGTCCGTTCTCTTATAAGCCATCCGAAGCCTTTTCATCATAACCTGAAATATCCAGATGTTTACAAGTTATGGTGCGATTGTAATATTCCTTATTTTGGACAGACTAACAAATCTGTTGAACTGCGTATTGACGGGCATAAGAGAGACATCTCCTACAAAAGGTCACATGCATCTGCACTATCCAGTCATGTTCTTTTCTCTAACAATCCTCATGATAATCTACAGAGTCACTCAGTGTGCTGGGATAAATCCGAAAACATTTTTCGCTGTAGTGATGAGTTTGAAAGGAAAATCGTGGAGTTCAGGGAAATCCTCCTTATTCCTGAACATTTGAACAGCAATTTGAGTTACAATCCCTGATAGTCACACTGCAGTTGTTCAATACTGGCATTCACGAGAAACTGCAAGCACGCATGCAACAAACAATAGCGTGTTAGATAGAACGACTTGAAAAGTACAACGTTTTTGTGTCAATTATGTATTCCATTTTTTGCCTGTAATTCTCAGTTTTATGTATCTTCAATTTTTACTACTGTGTTCTACCTTTAGCGGATACCTGAAAAAGGCTGAAACTAGTTGAATCATTATCATTAAATTTAATATCTTATCTCGGTTTAAAGTCATTTAGAATTTATTCTTTAAAATGTATCATTACAACCGAGTAGAAGTTCAGGAATACACACACACACACATATATATATATATATATATATATATGCAGGTAACCCTCGTATAACGCGGGTTACTTATATACGAGGGTTACCTGTAACCCTCGTATATTAGGTTCCATAGAATTGCCGCGTTTTATAAATCGCGTTATGCGAGACTCAGATCACATAGAAAAAGTAGGGTTAGGTTCCCGAAATCATTTTTTAAATTATACAGACAACAATGACATATCCAATAAAAAAATATTTTTATTTAATTCAGGTAATTCATGTAAGTTAAGAAACATAAACTAAGAAACAAATACATAGTATAAACTTATAAAAATTACAAATTGTACGTAAACTTCATTACACATAATGCAATATTGTAGGCAAAATAAAATAAAGCATATTTTAATCGTCATCACTGTTTTCAAAACAGACATTTCGTAGATGTTCTTTATTTACGAGTGGCCGGACATCGTCATCACTTGAAATCTCTTGGATATCATTTGTATAATTCTCATTGCATACTTCGGCTGGTTTATTATCAAGAAGTCAGTAATAAGACCTTGCTTATCAATATGCTGCAATTTTTTTATTAAGTTCATAATATGGAACTAAACAAAACTCCAATTGTCTCGTGAATTTTCTGGAGCACTCCATTGAGGGATCATTATCCATAAAATAATTTCATTTTTTGCCAACTCCAATCCTTCTAAAACTGAATTCTTCACTATAACCCCATTCTTCAATGATTTTTAAAAGCTCTCCTAGGTATTTCCGGGCAGCTTCTACGTCTGATGATGCTGATTCTCACTGGATTTTAAGATTTTGCAAAGAAAATTTTTTAAAGTTTTCGAACCAACCCTTATTGGCACAAAATCCATGCTGAGAGCTTTCTTCTGAAGAATCTTCATCAAGTTCTTTTAAGTATTTATAAACTTTGAGAGCTTTTTGTTTAATAAGATTTCCATCCAAATGAATTTTCTTTTGAGTGCAATCTTGTATCCAAATCATTAAAGATTTCCCCATTTTTACCATTAGAATATCGCGTGCACGATCAACGCGCTTTGCACTTACCGTTGACCCAGCAATAACACTTTCTCGGATTTCATGATCATTTTGTTTGATTGTTCGAATTGTTAATTCATTTAAATTCAAGAGTCCTTGTAAAAACTTCTGTTTTTTTTTTCATTTTTCAACTAATCGAAGATTTACATTTTTTCTTCAAGAGAAATGAATTTTCTTTTCAATGTTGTTTTTTTCCCTTTCATTGCAGTTTCATTACTATAAAAATAATTTTTTACATAAAAAAGCATTACAAGTTAATTACGTAACTCACCAGAAAATAAAGTGCTCAGCTTGAGATTAACACACTTATGATTTTTAATGCGCTTTCCTGGCAGAAACGAAGACAATTTTCAACAATAAACACTTTATACGAGGGTTACCTGTATATCCCTATCCTTTCTCTTAGCCATATGGCTGGTGGTGGTGGGGGTAGTATATGCTACCATACTAGGAGATGATTATGGGCAGGGTGGTTTCCCCTTGCTTTCCTTGCCTTACTATATTTTATGACTTTAGTCGTGTGTGTTCACGGGTGAGGAATGAAAAACCCCGAGTTTCCGGGAGAAACTCGCACCACCACCACCTCCGTATGACACCGGTTAACTCACCTTTCGTCGAAAGAGACGAGATAAAGGTTCCTTACGTCACTGACGGGAATCGAACCCAGGTCTTTCCGACCAAAGGATTTCGTCTATACCGACTGAGCTACGGAGGCTCACTACCTATATATATATATAGGTAATGTTATTTGATATCTGTATATATATATATATATATATATTTTTTTTTTTTTTTTTTGAACTGACTTATCAAAAACAGTTATTTTTAGATTTACGCAGTACATTGCCTAGAGTATCGAGACCGGTTTAGTAACTACATTCCTTCAATCACTTGACCTGAAACTGCTTGGTGATGTGAGAGACCGATGGATGATTACAATTCAGCAGTTCTCATACATGGGCGACGATCGGTCAAATGCCGAAGCAGTAAACAGCGGTCTGCAACAGAACATATGAGAATGCTCATTGCATTGCACTCTGTCACAGATGTGTGTATAGGCAACCTTACCGAGTTCCACGGTTGTAGCTAATAACAAGCAGCTACTGGTTCAGTGTGTATGGCAACACCGACACTTGAGGAGTGAAAAAATGTTGTCTCGTCGACGAATCGTGATGCCATTGGAATGGCCAGGATATGGTGACACCAGTATGAAACAACGCAACTGCCCCCAGATGACAATTTGAAGTTGTGGTGATGGTGTGGGGGTTTACTCAAATAAAACGTTCCCCATATTGAAAGGAGACCGTTTTACTTAGGTTTTCTCTAATAGCAGGTTGCAACTTCTGCTGCCTTCTTGAATATGTTTTCTACCTGGTGCATTCCTTCGTTCTCACAATTACACATCTGGAAAGTTTCAACAGGATAATGCTCCACATCACAAGATACAAATGCTTCGAAAATTGTTTCAGGCTCAAGAGGATGGCTTTTATCATTGTCATGATCCCTCACCGCACTCCAGTCTGATTCATTTGCGGTGGCAATACGATAGCGTCTGCATTGGTCAAACTGATGCTCAATATATACAGAATCACCAGTTGAAATATTTCACGTTAAAACGGGGATGGACACCGATTGTTTAGTTTGGTTCTTGATGTGAGTGAGCTGCTTGAGCACAGGGTTTGCTATAAACTGAAAGTTTTCTTCATATTAAAGTTCATCACCCTTGCGAATAGGAGTCTAAGTAATAATGGAGAATTTTACTTATCTAACCATTTCTTCAATAGGGTTGCGCTGGGTAATAATATTCATTAATTGTAGTGTTTGTGTTCGTTGCGCCGCGGCGTCAATGTTGCTCAAAAAAAAAAAAAAAAAAAAAAAAAAAAAGAGGAGGGAGTGGTTAATTTTGTCTATATAAATATCGTTTGTATTCCAGTAGTCACAATGCTGAATTTTTGAAGATTGTTTTAATAATTGTAATAATGATAAGAATAAGGTAGATTTCTATCATCAGTATGTTCATAATTGATTGGACACTCGTATTTCGTAATGCAAAACGATATTCGCACTTTTATTATAAAATACTATAAAATAACTAAATGCACTAATCCCGGATTCATACGATTCTTACTGCTATATTTTTAATTTTGTTTTTGATAATTACTACAATTGTTATCACCCTGTTAGTACTCCACAAATTAAATAAAACCGGGGTTAAGTACGTGTGTGTGTGTGTGTGTGTGTGTGTGTGTGCTTTTGGTCTCATGTGGATTTTAAATTATGTTACCTATTAAAACAGTTCTTTTCGGAATAAATTAATCATTTTTATATTTCTACTCTATTAATTTCATTATTAGCGCTAGATTTTAATTAAATAAAGAAATGCTTCTTTTCGTCGTTAAAATAGCAGTTCTAAAAGTTTTAATTCCTTGTACATATTTGCTTAGTGATTTTCACTTTCGCATATTCCATCTTAAACAATAATTAGAAAATCTGTTTTTAATTATTTTCATTGTAATCGGAAAAGTCCACTTCGTGTATTTGTTCTTCATCAAAAAACTCATTTTTAATCGTCTCCATTTTGTGTGAATAGTTTTATAATTTCCGTCATCTAGAGTTAATTAAGGGACTTTTTTATTTTCATTTTACGAAGAAGTGATGGAATTAGATAACTCTGTTTGTGTGTGTATTAAATCTAGAGCCAGTTGACATTCGGCTGATGATATATTTCGTAATAGACTGAGAATCTAATTATAGGTTCTATCTTGTGTGTTGCGGTTGTTATAGGTTTCTTCTTTGTCGTTTATAATAGCGTTGATAAAATCATAAAACGTATTTTATTATTTTTTCTTTATCTTTTTTTTATATGTACGAATATTAAAAAAAAAGATAATTTATTTGTGTTTACTGCATTGTGGTAATCTGTATCTGGTTTATACCACCGATAAACAAAGCTGTTTAAATGATGGCACTCTAGCGTGAAAACTTTTTGCATTCCCAACGGATATGAATATACGTCAAATACGGAAATTATTCGAAAAACAGCTTGTGTTTCGCGCTACATTAACTAGTTGACTTAGACAAGGTGTTTACTATAAACTGTTCATTTTCAAATCAAACACTGCCTACGCGCTGTGCGCATATACCCTTTGCTGCCGGTCGCGATACTTGGGAGCTAGAATAAACCACCGGCTGTCATTCACTGCGATGCTGGCATTTCTGTTGGTGCGATAGTTACTATACCCTCGCTGCTCTGATCAGATTTCAGTCCGGAGTGATGAAGCAACATGGTTTTGATTAAAATAACTTGCGTGGTCACTGTGTATCACATGAGCTGCAAAGCATGAATGTCCTTATGAACACCTGCTTTATTCTTTTCAGCTATGATAGTAAGAGATAATTTACGTGATGAGAGAGAGAGAGAGAGAGCTCACGATATTTGATTATTTTAGTTATTGCCATCCTATCCATTGGTACTCTAGCGATGAGCACGGTGATTTTTCGAATCACTTCCGCTTCCAATAATCACAGTAGTGTTAAGTTTAAATATCTTGAGTTTTCTGCTAAGTTTTCTCAGTTATTTAAGTCATACTGAAATTAGGATTCCACAGCCAACTCTTACTTCGCAACCTATTGACTGAAATAACCCTTCCACTTTGCTGCGGTTAGACTGCATGTTCGAATCCCGCCCTAGAATCCGAACAATACGGCCACTATGGTATAGGTGTGTGCGAATGTCTTTAGACCGCAAATGATTTTCACCGCCTTGTGTCAAACTATCAACTTGCTTATTAAAAGCCTGGCATGGCTTGACAGAGCTCTACGTTTGTTTTCTAGAGCAGGATTTCAGGATTGTCTTAAGCTTAAACCATCTTCGGTACTAATGTATTAGAAGTTCACGTTTCAAACCAGTCATAGGAAATGAATCCCCTGCTCATTTACCGATCTCATCTAAGTTTACCAGCGAATTCAAGTCCCCTATGCTCTTATATGCAATGTGGCTTAGCGAACATAAGTTTGTTGCAACCGAATAATCTAAATAAGTTCATCTAGAAGCATTTTAATTTGTAAGATGCAACGTAAGATGAAATAAATTACAATGAGGGAATTTTTTTTTGAGAGGCGTTGAGTTTTATTTATTTATTTATTTTTTTTAAACTCAACGCCTCTACAGGCATAGAATACGCCGGGAGGCATAGGAGTAACCACTTTATCCTTGTGTACGGCTGCGCTTAAATGAATATAAAACCCTCGACATCGCAGTGCAAAAGAGGGAAAAAGGAAGATGATGATGATGAGATGATAGAATCTTTTCATTCTCAAAAAAAATATTTCCCGCGTACAGATTCATTCCTGATATATGTAGTAACAAATAGATCCCACTAGTAATTATCGATTATGTTGCTATTCACCAATTTATGATTTTTTTATATATTTTTACAATAAATAACCGAAAATTTTTTAATGTTTTACCCAATGTTTTCACCTTCAGTTGGAAAACTTTGAATAACAAAAGAAAGTCATCCTTGTGTTTATTCAGTCGGCCATAATATTTTTCTTTCTTGCTTTTATATGCCGAGAGCGAGCACAAGGAAGGTCTTGATCTTTTGTTCATTCGAGGGTTGTTCTTTCTACATGACAGTTCCCCCTGAGTGTCTGCACAGTAAAATTTCCCAAGAGAAGGAAGTGCCAAAAAATCCTTTCAGTGACAGTTGAAAGGTAACAAAAAGACTTTGACTCAGTGGATAAACTGACATCGAATTTCACACTGAGACTAAAATCTATGCATCTTTAGATTCACTAGCAGCTGAAAGCGATGCTTTTTAAAAGCGAAGATGGCCGGCTACGAATAATAAATGATTCTTTTGATAAATTGTCATTCCTAGTCGAATGTTACGCCAGACAGTTTTACGGTGGTCTTGAAACTAGGAACTCTACCTGCACTTTAGCCAGTGGGATTTAAGGAAACTAAACTTGGCACCACAGCACAGAATGATACGTTAGTACTAATTAATTCTAGCGTTTTGAATAGGAGTTTATCAAACCATGCGAATTCAAGTTTTCTCTTTATTCCGAGATGCGTTCTCGCTACAGCTTATTTTGTATTATAATCTATAATACGTGTAGCATTACTGCACGTGTACAGAAGTATATCGTTTCAATTTCATATGGTTAATATTTCATTTAAATTACTTCGGGGTGTCTTTTCTGTACGGTAACAGATTCATGCAAACACATTTGGTCAGGTCATACGCAGAGAAGGCGAGCTAGTTATTGTTCTCTTCTGTTATCCCTTTTATATATAGAACAGCTGCCATGACGTCACATTTATCATTCTCTTTCATATTGATTTCTCTTATGGTTTTCATTAATTCATTTTAATTAAGGAAACTATAAATGAACTGGAAATCATCAGGAGTGTAATAATACTACAAACTAAAATACTGATTTTTTAACAATGAACTGATCTTATAGCGGTATACGCAAGAGAAATAAACGAAAAAAACAAACACATTTCGGAATAAGAAATTTTTATAGCTTTATGATTAATAAAAAGTTTCTTTTGTTAGGAAAAAATTAAGAAAGAATGACTATCTTTTTTTTTTTAATTTGGTTATGATCTTTCTAACGTTCTCTCAACATATATTGCTAATGAACTCGTGTTATCAAGTGCTCATCCGAGTATTATCCAGTTCGCCGGAATATTTAGTGTCAGTTGAAAGTGAGGACGCACAGGATGTTATACGCAATCTTGATCTGTAAATGGCCATTAAAGTCGTTTACTTACTCCGGTGAAGGCGATTACCCGGCATGTCTGCAGGCTTCTAACGTTGCAGTAAGAGAACACCTCGATTACTTTGAAAAATTATGTTACGCCAACACGTCAACACTGGCTGTTTGCGCGTTTAATGTGCTCTCAGAGAAATCCGAAGTTGGTGTGTTTAACTAGAGAAATTCAGCACTCGTGATTTTTGCGATATTGTTTTGTGGCTTCTTTCAGGCTATTTCCAGTCACGTGGGATTTAACTTCAAATATAAGATTAGTGAGATTATCGCGTCTTTAGTATTTTGCGTGAACTCTCCCATAAACAGAAATTATATTCATGAAGATTATTGTCGCGTGCATCCAGTATATTGAAATACCCCCCCCCCCCCACTATGAACTAGCATACAGTCTCTTGTTTCCTAAACCGCTATTAAACTATTATTCCCTTTAAATTGTATAAATATTTTAGTTTATCGAAGTGATAGACATCCAGGATATCAAAATCCATGTTAAATAATCATATAGTTTTTTTTTTAATTTTTGTTCCCGTCTGTCTTTTTTGCTTTTTTACGTGCTGTTCTTTCATTTAATATTTCGTCTTCTTTCACACAGATACGTGCTTCAGCTAACTTTCTCCATGTTTATAAATTTCCAGTAAATCTCAAAGACGTCACACATTCTACTATCAGTACAGTCTAAAAAAGGAAAGTAAAGTGGTCTCCTTTTTAGAACAGAGGGTTGTGAGGCTAGTGTTGATCACCCAGCGGCTATGCACATCAGTAGCTGTAAGGCATTTATCAAGTTTGCTCTCAATGGTTTATGCAAATATTGCCTGCTAACCCTTTCCACTTATTGATCAGAACGAAACTGTTGGCTAGAAAATGAGTGTGGTGTTTTATGGAAGCAAAGAAGTGATCCTGTGGTTCAGAGTTTTATTCAAATGACTTCGAAGGGATCAGGATTTGAATAAATGCACTCTTCGATCTGGTACCACAGGAAGCTTTGGCGAATTTTTTTTTTTATATCTAAAATGGTTCTAAAATATCTTTTCTTATCGGTTTTGTCTACAAACTTGAAGCACCAAACACGTTTCAGAGATACTCACATTCCAAATTTATGCTCAGAAGGCATGAAATATTAATTTGAGAGAATAGAAATTATATTGCAAGTTGTTGAGATCAGGTCAGATTATTAAAATTTATAAATTAACACACTTTCATAATTTTTAACGAAACAATTTGACAGATATATCAGTTTGATGGATAAGCCGTATTAACTGAATGTTTTATTTTTATTATTATCCTCCCATACCGCTATGAAGCTCTGCAGAAAGTCCATTTATACGTTCGATTCTAGTAGCCGACCAGAGGAGCTTTTTCTAAGCCTTATTTCGACTGGTTCCCGAGGGCAAGTAGGATTATTTTTCCTCCCGGAAACTCAGGATTTTGATCCTGTAAGCTCAAGAAAATCGACCGTAGAACTCACACGATTATAGATTATAATACGAATGTTGAAATTTAGGCCACGAGATGGCGGCAGGTGTTTGTGGCACTCTCTCTCTCATACCTGAAAAGCTTTGCTTATTAACATTTTACTCGCTATCAGTAAAATGCTTGAAAGATGGAGACTATGGAGACTGTCTGTCCACAAATCTTCAAACGTTAGGGTTAAAGAAGCTTTGTCTATTCCCTTTGGGGAATAAAAGGCGTTAGAGGACTGCACTTTTTTCTAAATTTGAATCATTTGTTTAATAAGGCGAATAATCGACTTATAGGGGGCGATGTAATGACCCTGGAAGTGTTAGTTATGAATTAATACGTTTTAAACTTAAAAGGAAGTTATTTTTTTTTGAAGAAACTCTACTTTATGTTAGCCATTAATGAAAATTACTGTAAAAAAAAATTCGCTTCATTTTATGCGTGGATCACAGTGGATAGCATCTCCGATTCCACACATTCGAATCACACCATAACATAATGTTTGTGTAGGCTTTTAGGTGACGGATAATTTTCGTTGTCGCTTTTTGGAGAGCTGAAGCTGAGTAAAAGGTACCATGTTTGGTCTTTCGGAAGACTTTTCCCGATGATATAATCCTTATTCCAATCATCGCTAATGGGCTGTAGGTTTATAGTCTTTCGCGAGAAGGATTTTCTGGTTAAAACAATTTCTATAACAGCTCACAAGTTCAAAAAAATATTATTAGGAATGATTTTCTTGTTTTTAAAGTCTTCTTTTTGCATCCATTCTTTATTTTCTTCGTCATTTTTTTTTAAATTTCTTAAATGTTTATAGTGAGAAAATAAGATAAACTGTGATCGGTGACTTAATTTGTATCGTCGACACATATTGTTATAGCTTAGAGAATGAACTATATTCGAATTTACTTTTAATGATTTTGACATTAGAGCAGAGAAAGGATCGGCAGTTTTCCATCGGTGGATTCAAAATGACGCTGTTTTTAAAGTTTAAACCTTAAGTAATGGATATTCTAGAAATTTAACATTATTAAGAAATTTAACATTATGAAAAAATAACGAATATACATTGCGTTATTTTTTCATTAATAATGAAAAAAGCAATACCATTTAAAAAGAATGCCTTATAAAAAAGGTAATGTCATTTTAATCTCCTATCTTAAAAGATAGGAAAGGAAAATGACATTACTTGATTTTACATCATTGATGAATCCAAAGTATACCATTCATGTCATGTCACAAGGTTTTCATCCTGATTACAAAGGATTTCTTCAGGTATAAAAACAAAAATTAGTACACAAACAGTAACGATTAATAAAAGTGGCAACCACTATGCCGTTATAACATAATCTGATGATTTGAAAAATATTTCTAATCAAGCATTACATTGTTGAGCACGTTGCACGTGTTTGCGCATTCACGTACACGCTATTGAGTATCCATTGTTAGGATGTATTCTGACAAGTTGATACCAGGGGTTTATACTGTATTTAGGTGTTTTGGATCCAGTGCTATTTCTAAGGATTCTCAGATTCTTTTGTCGGTATGTTATAGCAGCGGTGTAATAGTTCACACTTATCCCATAACAACTGATGTCTAACTATCGAGGCGTCTTTTGGGTCAGCTGAAGAGATCTTCAAATAATTGATGATTCAATGGTTTTAGGATCAGGATTTAGGTTCTGATCTAAAAAAAAAAAAGCTGAGAGGGCAGAGAACAACTTTTTGCCATTCCTGAAAGTTTCGAAAATTTACCTTTACTTTTTTAAAAAGCACAAATGTTCCCTACTTCGAACAAAGAAAAATGTCTAAGAAATAATAGAAAGTTTTATTTCCTTATTGGCAAAAATGTAAAAGTACAAATTCAGCAAAAAATAAAATAACTATCTCTTTAAAATTTCACTTCGTTGGCTTTCTGCTCAGCGAATTAATCTATGATTTCATCATAGTTGATTTTATGTGTGTTTTGTTTTTCAGACTCGATATGTATTCCTTACTCGTTTCAGATCGTAAATAATTTTTGATGAGTTTCAAATTTTCTGAAGCTTCTCTCCTATTAGCCAATAAAACAAAAGCAAAACTTCTAGCTAACCACGCTCACACGTTCCTCTAATCCAGAAATTTCCAAAATATCATGCGTATTTTACCTTATAACATAAACCATTTGAAAATACCTTTTCGTATATAAGTTATTTTGATACAATATTCCTGTAAATAAAAAATTTACAGAATTTTAGGCCTTATCCTTATTGAACAAAAGCCAAATTTAAAAAAAATATATATAATTAGCGAGAGCGCGCAACTAAACTTAAAGAAAAGTAATAAATTCATCTTCTTACAATTTCAAGCAGTTATCATTCACTTTTATTTTTGTTTTTGATTTAGTTGACGTTCGGCATATATATACTTTCGATTCTTGTTTCCTTTCAGCAACCCATTAAGTTGTCAGTGGGGCAAGATCCCAATTCTCCTCCCTGCCCCCAAGATCTGTTCCCGACAGGATGTTAGGACAACCCTTGTTTTTGAATCAAGAATGCAAGGATTCGAATGTTTGAAACTAGATTATGGGTGAGATTGACATGTCTTTCAAATCAGGTGCAAAGTAGATTTTTTTTTCAAACGGGTCATAGTATTCGAATTACCAACATCCTTCTGCATTCATATTTTTATGAGAAAATTCATTATCTTATTTTTGTGTCTTCTGAAGGAAAGTTGATTGAAAGGTATGATTCTGAGTCGTCAATATTCTATATTAGAATGCATTCTGTTACAACAAGTAGCAGCATGCATTCTAAAAGGCTTTTTTAATTTATACTGATATTAAATGTGATAAAAAAAACAACCCAGAATAATAGTTTGATCTTTTAGGACAAAATTTGGACATCGTAATGATTTGTATTTAACGCATCCTCTGCAGTAACGTATCCACATGCTCTGCAACAAATGTCGGATAAATGTCGACGTTCTTCCGACAGAAGTTCCAATCTGTCAGACGTAAAATTATTAATTTAACTATTCTTAACTATTCAGTGAATACTGATTCGGTATGAAAGAGTCTCGAGCACCAAATAGTATACATGAAGAGTATTAACTGAAGTCCACTTTTCACTGCTAAATAATTTTAGTGTCCCAGATTTAATATTCTGCAAGTTTTATCAAAGCGGAAAATTGAAATTATAAGCACTGGCTTCCATATTATTCAGTTGATAACTCGGAAAACTCTAATAAGCCCGTTTGATTAAAGCAAAAAAACAGATCTCGTAATTGATCGAGTAGATTAAAAACAGTGGAACGTAATAAGAGAATTCCACCTTTCGTACGAAAATTGTTTCGCGATATTGTCTTTAAATCTGTGTGTTGAAAGCGAAACGGGATTGAATATTTCATATCTTCCGAGTGCAATCAACTTCTCCGTGTTAATACAATCTTTCATACTTTAATATGTTTCAATAATTCACGTGGCTATTTTCTTTCATTATTCTCATTTGCATCTTTCTTCCCCGCTGGCATTTCCTTCGATCGGGCCAACTATCATTAAGTTATTCGAATGTCGCATTGGCTTTCTTCATCCTGTTTCTCATTATTCTGTAGAAATAACATAATTCCATCTGATCAATTTTGCCCGCCACCTTTATATTACAACTCATGTCTTACATTATCTTTATTGCTGGTTATCTAACAGAGTGAGTGATGATAGAGACGAGAGACAGAGACAATTACCTCGAATGAGATGCCCATTGACTTTTTTTTTGGATAAACTTAAAGAAAAGTATTGACTATGAAGAAATTTCTAAAGATCCACTATTGATCGGACCTAATGAGACTTCTCCCTACGAATGCAGACAAAGAAGATCAAATCTTAGTCATATTTAAGAAGTTTCCTATTCAGAAAACGAATACAACTTCATTAAAGTTACTCGTAAGAAAATTACACTTAGGTTGGCCGATAGAAATCAACATTACACTTGCATTGTGCATATTCAGTCAACATACTCAGTTTAAATCTTAAAAAAATAGATGAAGTCGTTAAAAACGAATAGTGATCAGGGTTAACTGGATACGGTTTCTAAACTCTGTTTAAATTCATCGTTAAATGAATACTTTTTGATTATATTACACTTTCATTTTTTCTTAAAAAAATGAAACTTCACTTCGATACTGTTCCACTTTGATTATTTTTTTAAAACCTTATTTACACACTTTTCTTTTCAATATATTCAATATCAGCAATAACATAGTCAATGATACTTATTCCTTGTATCTTTTCCCTCCATGTAAGCACCCGCACCTCTTTATGTTGGAACATGCATTAGTAATGACTAGTCCATGTCATGAACAGAATTCCATCACGTGCTTGGCATTTTTATTAAGTTTCCTTTTTATTTCAAATTTTCTCCAAACATTTCTGTATGCCTGACATTCATTTTCTATTCTCTTGTTTAAATCTCTAACAAGAACTCTTTTCTTGTGTCAACAGTGTTTTCTAATGACCTTGAAAATTTCCTCCACATCTTCCTTGGTTAGAATCCTATTAGGATAGGAAGAACGTTTATAAGGTTTCTTCATCTTAAGATGAGTTATCGTCTTTGTAGGAAGAGGAAGGTTGTTTTTATGTAAGACAATTTAAAACAAGCAAAACCGTTGGTTTGCTTATTTTAAATATTTAAGTGCTTTTATTTCTTCAAGAAACGAAAACATATGAAACATGTCTTTATTGATGCTATAAATTTATTCATAAGTCATTACATAAACAAATCACTACATATATGCATATGGAAAATATTCATGCCATTAACAAGTGTCTCCTTGGTATAATGTCATCTCTCAGCCCGTGATCTTCTCCGCTCTGTCCCAAGAATCACATAACGGATACTCGCGTATTTTACTTCGAAAGTACCGACTTTCTTTTCTATATCTACTAGATGTGCTGTAATAATAGTTCTAATTTAAAAACGCTAAAGTTCATTTACTGTTAATTTGTTAAGCAGTATGGATTTTTATAATTATATTTTTATCTTTTCTTCTTGTTAAACATTTCGAGTTTCCTTTGCCATACAGACTACCAAAAATATTCTTTATCACCTTTCTTGCTTCTTTATAACTCCCATTTAGTTTTTCCTCCGTTTCTTCAAATATTACCCATATCTTTGTCTATCTCTTTTCTCAGATGTCCCTATCTATCGTCACTTTGTTCCCATGATTCAAATGTCATCGGTCAGCATCTGTAGTCAAAGACAAGATATGATTGATTCCTTATAGCCTTTCTTTTTTTATTTTTATTTTGTAATCCAGTCCCCCAGCTTGTCGCCGTAAGAAACTAGCCCCCTGATAACAAGAGATCATTCTAAATCCTTTAAAGCTATCGACTGATTATATTTGCACGTGTAGGAACCTCTGTACAATCCACTAAGCGTCGCCCATATTTTCAAGGACCTTGAGCTTAAGTATTGTAATTCTTCCAACACTTATAGATATCTCGTAAGCTACATTAAGGAAGTTCTCTAGTTGGAAGAACATAAACTAATCCTGGAAAGCATTAATTACCACCTTAATGCACTGGGTGGATTATCGTTTAGTATTCGATAGTAAGAAGAAAAACTTTTGTTTGTTCGATCTACATCGAACAAACAAAAGGTGAGATTTACAGGGAGATCGAGATTTACAGGGAGAGGGTGTATTGTTTACCAGGAGGAAGCTTTGAACTCAACAATCTTACAAGCATTTGTACTATACCTAGCACATACTTTGTTCTCGCTGTTCCAAGGGAAAAAAAAGTTTCTCTAGGCATTCTAGAGCTGGTTTACCTTCCGTAGACCTGGTTCGATAAAGGATTTATTGTGTGTGCTCGCCTGGTTGGAGCCACGATTTTGAAAACAGAAAAGCTGACTGGTTTCTCAAAAAGTGAGATATCACAGGTGTTTTATTAGTGGGGAAAATAACCCATTTGCTTGTCTTAACTGTGGTTAAAACAGTCTGTGAGGAACGAGAATCGCCGTTGTCTGAGAAGGCTTGTATGGACAAACAGAACTTCCTGCGTGCAGCAATTGACCGAAGCATCCAATGAAGGTTGTTCCCAACTTATATCTCACCGAACTACGTATGCGCAGGGAATTGAAGAGGATCTGTGTTGGTCCTATACGTAAAATAAAAGTTTCTAATTCAGTGGCCGGTATGTATATAAAGAAAACCAAATAGATGGAGATACATATACGGATAAATAAAGCAAGTAGTCATGCTGCACCACTTGTGACAGTCTGTGGTATTCCTTTGGACATAGTACATGATCATGTCACAAGCAAATTAATTACAATAACAAAACCGTATAAGTCTCAGAACAGGATATGTTTAAGTATGTCTGACTTTTTCGTGGATCATTTCATAATTCCTGGTGTAATGTTTTCAGCACAGCCATTATAATTAAAATGTATGAGTGGAATTTTAGACAAAAAAAATTTGTCATGTGTGATTATAAAAAAATTTCGGAATTTTAGATGATTTCTAAAATCTTGTAATGTTATTCCGATAGGTTAATTTTTTCCCACGGTGTGAGACCACTACATTGCTTATGAATAGCCCAGGGGTCGGCAAACTTTTTAGACCATTGACCTCTTCATGGAATCCTTGATCCCTCATCGACCCCAGTCATGTTAAATAAATGTAACCAGTAATAAATTTCTCAATTTAAAAATATTAATTCATTCACCCTTTTACTTCATTGCTGCTTCTCTATAAGAAATATTTAAAATAAATTTAAAGAAAATACTTCAATAAATTTATAAAAAGCATTAAAAATTTACTGACATTTTATTGATTTACTTGGAATGATTAATGAGAAGGATGTGTTTGATGAATATATAGCCAGTTGGTGTTGCATGTTTACTAGGTGTTATTCAAAATCGTTTTAGATTACGGTTTAATCCTCTAACCCATCCATGGCAATAAATGTAATATACAGGCTTTCTTGGATAGGATTCGCATGAATATTATACAGAGAAACACCCACTTTACTCGCGTAATTAAGACTTTTCGAAGGTCAAGTTTCATATTTCTAAAGCAGAAGCTTCATATCGGTTGTCTGGAAACCCTTTAGAAATAAAATATGCTCCTTATCCACGTCTTGCAACTTTTGTCGGTTGGAGTCACATAAAACTATAATGGTAACTTTAAGCGGAGGAGTTCGACTTCCTTTACTAGTATAGATCCTCACATCTCATGGGAGAGGATAATCTTCTGAATACATACAGGGTGTTCGGGATAAATTTGACATATTTATAATTAATTATATTTTTCCGTAAGTTACATGTATTAACACACACTTCTCTTCATTTAAAAGTTTGGACCCTTCTTCATTCATATACAAGATGTCAGAAAGGATGGATAGCTGGAACCCACCTGAATCATGGAAGAGAATAACTTGTATCATGATGATTCGTGCCCGCCATCAAAATAAGGATATTACGACTGCTGCCCAATGCTCCCTGAATACAGTAAAAACAATCAGGCATGAACTAGAGACTTGCAATGGTGACTACGAGGATGTAGCAAGAAGAAAGATCCCTAGCAGACGATCTGATTGCGTTCGTACAGCAGAATTCCTCGCAAATCTGCAGGAACAGGTGTTGAAGAACCCTGGCATTGGAATTCGGGCTTTGTTCGTGGAGTTGCTAACTGTAGTCAAGCCCTGGATAAGAAGGGTAGCCAATGGTAGGCCGTATGTATGGCAGCAGGATTCGGCCCCTTGCCACACCTCTGGGAAAAGTCAAAAATGGTTGTCTGAAAATTTCTACGACTTCACCAGTCCAAATGTTTGGCCTCCAAACTCCCCAGACCTTAACCCCATGGATTATTTTGTATGGGGCGCAGTTGAAAAAGACACCAATCGCACTTCCAGTAATACAAAAGCCCAGTTAATGGATAAAATTAAAACAGTTTTTGCGGCCCTTCCCAGGGAGACTGTAGCATCAGCTTGTTCGAGGTTCCGAAGCAGAATTGAAGCTGTGATCGATGCTAATGGTGGTTATTTTGAGTAAATCTTGTTGATAGTATTGTAATTAACTCTGCCTGTAATGTTTTTTGTCAATTCATTAAATTTAATAGATACAAAGAAAATTTTCTTTTTCCTTACGAAACTGTCAAATTTATCCCGAACACCCTGTATATTAGTTGTTATTCGGATTTCTTAATTCGAGTAGCAGCCAGTAGATTAAATATTCTAAATCCGCATGCTATAGGATAGACAGCAACATTTCCTCCTTGGGAAGGCGAAACAGCGATTTTTAAATGAACTTGCAGTCCAGTCCCGAGACCGATCTTTGCATACAAGCGGATTATATTGTGCGAGATTTTTTCATTCCACGACTTGGATGATGAAAAACCATCGTTAGAATTTGAGGTTACTAGAAGGTTGTTGATTTGTTGTCAGATGCAGTTTCTCTTCACTAACAATGAAACCATTAAGATGGAAAGGCATCCAACATGAAACCGAGTCAATAGCAGAAATACAAAATGATCACCCAGTTACAAAATATTCAAGAAAGACCTTAAAATGAGTTGAGAGCAGCTTGCCAATACATCTTCTTTTCCTGACTTAGTTGCTTTTCTTGGAAATGCGAAGAGTTTATCGAAACCTTTCTATAACATATTAAATCGAGTGTAAGGTCAAGTATAATTTACCAGCTGTAGGCAACGATTATCTGTAATAGTGTCTGGGTGCCTAAAAACTAACCGGCTTACTAAATATTAATGAATTCAGTTCCCAAATTGTTCCTAAATTTATCTGTCAATCAACCAAAAGATAAAAATAATATAACATGGACAAGCTCTTATACAATTTAGTTATTCAATTTCATCACAGTTTTTTTCGTTTAAATTGTTTTATTTTCTTGGAATCTTGATGAAGGCATTCATATATATACAGAAAGGCTTCATGATATTTACACGGATAAAATTTTGGATTGCATGAGAATTCAGAATTCAATACAAAAATCAGATCGCTGGTAAACCAGACTTTTCGATGATATATTTCCAATTTGCTTTCTCTAGGATGAGAGGTGTTATGCATTTTGTTTGGGAATTTTTTTATAGAATAAAATTCGGGAAATTAAAAAGACAACGTGAACGACAGATTTTATTTTCCCCCTAGAAAGCAGTTCTCTCCCCTGTTTCTCTGAACTAAAATAGTATTATGAACGGCATGAATTCCAAAGATCTTCATCCTTAAATTTCAATAATTCGATAGATCTTATATTTATTGTAAGTTTAATTTTTTTCACTGTATTTCAAAAAAATCTTTCATTTAGTAAACCACATATATCATAATCCTATATTGTATGAACTTACTGCTAATCTGCTAATAATTTTTAGGTTTTCTTTATCATTCAAGTGAGTCGCAGAAAGCTTTCTGGGCATATCGGATTAATCCGTCGTGTAAAAAATTTAAAATCCATTAATCTGAAATAAAACATAATCAGATTAAGCTTGAGAATCCTTATACATATGACTATAAATTTTATACGCGTATTTATTTTAAATTTATATACTTCAAAATCAAACAATATGAGTGAGATCAGCATTATGAGATATTTTACGACACTATTTAAATTTTATGTGATTCATACCCACAAAATGTTTTTGAAAACCTATAGTACGTTATTACTCACGGTTCGTAATTCGGGTACTCACTGTCTTTTACATTAAGGATTTTTTCTGTTTTTTTATTTTTATGTATTTAAACGTAACCTCCAATAAGCAAGCCAATTGTTTCATACTGTGCGATGAAATTCGTCTCCCACCTAAAGACCATCTCAAACATTGCGGGTTCGAATCTTGCGATTCGAACCCGCGACCTTTTGGTTGAAGAGCGAACATGGTAATCATTGAACCATCTATACTGGCGTCCAAAAGCGAGGACGAACTACATTTTTATCTTTATATGAAAAAATGTATGACTATAGCCAGATGTGGACATGAATTTATTGCAAGCATACAAATACAATTACACAAAAAATGTGTTATAAATTTAGTACAAATTAAATTGCAATACGTTTTTGGCAAACGTTACAAATTTCCTAAAGACGTAGCTAAGAAATTGATGTACAGTACTTACAGAACACTATGCGGAGAGACATTTCAGTATGGAATATGTCCACCCCGAATTGCGATGCAGCTCTCACCATGTTGTACCATGCTTAGTACCAAGTGATTCAGGAATTATTGAGGGCAACTTACGCACTCCTTAAGAGCAAGGATAAGGCCTTGTCTGTTTTATGAAGGGGAATTTCGAGCAGCAATGTGTCTTCCTATTGCGTCCCAAACGTGTTCTATGAGGTTGAGATCTGGGAGCGTGCTGGCAACTCGGTCTCCAGAAGTATCTCCACTGCTCGTGCACAATGTGGTATGGGCATTGTCATCCATTAATTAAAATGAATTCGTCGTCTACAGCACCACGGAACAATCGAACATGACGTTGAAGAAGTTCGTTGCAATATCGTTCACCAGTTTATAGTCCCTTTTTCCAACACTTATAGCCCAGTGCGTTCATTAAGCATGTCTCCCCACACCATGACTCCAGTACTGCCGTAATCTATCCCTTTCAAGAACATTCTCGTGAAGGTAAGCAGTGCCACTTTCATGCCAGATCAAGTGTTGTCTAGAATCGGAGGAAAGACTCAAATGACTCATCTGTAAAGGGTACATTAGCCAAGTGGTATCTTGTCCAATATTTATGGATACAACACCACTGAAAACGTGCTCTACGATTTGCTGTGGATCAAGGGACGCAGACTACAGGCCTTAGGATATGCCTGCTTGTCGACAGACGTCTTGCCACAGTTTTCCGAAATATCTGCTCACTTGTGCTTTAATGAAGCCGAACAGCAAGCCTGACCTGCTGTGTTACGTTTTGCTGTTCTGTAACACATTCCATTGATTTGAAACGCTGCCCAGAGCCTGGATACTACGCTAAGTGAGATTCCAAACTCTCTGGCAATATCTGTAATTCTGTGGCCTACAGGCTTTCCTATAATTCTTCCCTGTTTGAAATCATCTAGATGATGTCTTGAGACAGTACAAGACATCGAAGTTTGCAACTTTATTCCTTCACGAAAAGGGCTTCCTTCAAACACAATTCGCTTGGCGCATCCTTTTGCCTTTTATCCTGTTGAGTGCTACCACGTAACTCCTTTGTGCGTGATTCGAAATTTTGAATGTGTACCCGATTTCCACTCGAAGTCATCAGTTATACAAAATGCCACAAGCTGATTCATCTGAATTTAAGGTTGTAATCTTCAGAAAGTGTTCGTCCTTAGGTTTGGGACACCAGTGTAGGTCGGCGAATTTTCTACTACGAAATTACACTTTGAAAATAATTGCTCGGCTTTTATAATAAAAAAGTGAAACAAATTTAGACATTGCTCTTCCAAATTTGTGGTTGAAGCCAACTTATTCCAAGAACATTTCATTCTTTGTAGAAAAGGAAAAGTTTAACTGCCAAATATTCTGAACCTATTCACTGTCTGTTGCACTGGGAGTTTGTTCTTCTGTTGCCTTATGTATGAATACTTCTGTGACATTCTTCAGGCTACATAGTTCTTTAATCTATTCAACTGCCTCCGAATCTATAAAAACAGAAGACAGTTCGTCAAGAAATACCTACAGTCCAATTTGAAAACTGCTCCTACCGTTTTTTTCTTTCTCTTCTGAAAAACTGATATATCGAACTTTTTTTTAAATACGCAAGCAAGCGCTATGTTATAAATTGTTCACTGATAACAGTAAATCTGACAACAGTTAACGTATACGATGATAATATTAAAAAAACAAAGTTCACAGTTCCTTGAACAAGAAGACAGGAATGATATTAGATACAATTAGAGCACGTTGGAGTTTAGTTAAAAGTATAGTTGACAATCCCTAAAGCTGCCTGTGAAGGAATTATGTGGATATGCACTTGTATTATCAAACGTTTTGATTAAACGAATTATAAACATACTCCTATTCATTAAAGTATGATAATTTATTTATCAGAAGAAACTATTAAGGTATATCAGCTATTTTCTTGAACAACATTCTCCGAACTGCTGATTTTTAAACTTAATGGTCTGCCCGAGTGTGACAAAGAAGAAATCCGATTAACCAATAGAAACATCAGCAGAAAAACAGCGGACTACATGAAATGTCTTTTTATGTTCATCTAGAATCATATTGTCATCAGTGTAAGTTTGTTTCCTTAAGCAGAATATCTCGCGGACACTCCTGCCAAAAAGCGATAAATAACTATTTTTGTTTCTGGATTTGTCTGAGTGAATCAAGCTTAACGATCACCTTCGGACAGGAATAACAAACAGGAGGATTTCTAAGAAACGTGTCTTCCATGCATCAGGCTGAACTAACCGGATCACAGAGTGAAAAAAAAATGAGATTAAAAGGCACATTTATTTTTTAAGACTGTTGTTTGTAGAAGTTTCTAACTTTAAATTATGATCCTTTCCGTCCAGAAAAATGTAATAGTTGTTAACCTATTAGCTTGTCCTTTTTTCATAACAAAGCAAAATTCAAATACTTTGACTTGTGAGGAAGCAAATTTTAAATATCGCAAATGATGAACACATGTTATAAATGATAAAGCAAAATTACGTGGATGTGGTTATGAATGACTGGAAAGTTATACCTTTCGGAATATTTCGTTTATGTTGATTCTGATGAGGCGTTTGTTCAGTAGTGACAGTATACTTCTCATCAACTGCCTATTAATTTTATGCAAAAGTTATACTATGAAAGATAAAGTGAATTATTCTATCAGGCAAATTTATATAAGTTGCTGTCCAGTTAATCTGATCTTAGTCACTCTTTTCCCGCTGCCATTTAAAAGAATCGATATAACACACGGCTGTGTTGTTGCTATCCATGATTCACCTTCTTGAGTAATCAAATGGCGTCTAATTCGGTTTTCTCCAGTGCAATAATTGGATGCTCGATGGCATAACCGAGGTTGTTGACAGACTCCTTATCTCTCTTCTCTTACATTTCGCTTATCGTCTTTCTGTAATTTCGAGGAACAATACAACGTCCTACATTGATGCGTGGAGTTACTATTTCTGAATTTCATGCATAAAAGGCTTTGGAGTGAATCAGGATCGTGATTTCGTTCAAGATTGATAAGAAAGAAGCTTATTAACTTTGCGATGTATATATTCAGTCTTGGAAACATACTGATAAGAAAAGGAAGTGTGCAAAAAAGAAAACAAGGGTAGATGGGTGAATGAAAAGAATAAAAAATCGTTTGTATTTGGTTATTGTTTGTGCTAACAGAAATGGTGGATAAACATTTATGTTGATTCAGAAAAATGGTACTCATAAAAGCAGAAATATACGAAACAGAATATTCTAAATGTTCTGTTCCAAATATGGAATCTGTGTTCTGAAACCAACGGAAGTTTCATTTCTTTAATGTATACAATAGTAGTTGTCTAGGAGAGAAGTAATATAAACCAAAATTGGTGGGGAATTATCACCGAAACTATGGAAGCAAGTGTTATTATATCTGTTAAGTGCGTCTGTTTTCCCGCAGCTTGTCTCTTCTGTCTGATGAAAAACAGGCTAACTTACCTTAAACTAACAAAGTTATAAAGGTTCCTCGTTTCCTACACAATATTTGAACACTTAAGTGTTTCTAACCTAAGAGGAATGCGCTGTTTTGTGATTTCCATACCGAAATGCTGATCGAAAGAGAAAAAACGTTTTTTTTTTTCACTGCTTTCTCAGCTATGCATTCGATTTTCCTATTCCAGGAAATCATACTGATATTGTAAATATAAATATAAGGATTATTATTACCAGAGGTAAGAATAAGCGAAAGTTATTATTTTTCTGAGCACAATAAGAAAAAATTTAGTTTCAGCGTCATAGAAACTAACAGATTTTTTTCTGCGCTTAGAGAATAGTATGTAATTCAACATTTAAAACAAAGCATGTTCAGGTTATATTTTTCATGGATCCTTTGAAGTAGTAAGGCTATCACTACGATTATGTTGAACGGAGTATTGTGTGCATTCTGAGGTAGGCGGGTTCTTTCTTTCTGAGAGTTCTGAATACTTTTTAAAACTTAACTTCTTAATGTTGCTTTATCATTACTTTGCCTCCTTGGAAAATAGCTTCGATGACATTTTCTTAAATCCAGCACGTGTGTTAACTATAATAAACTAACATTTTAAATAAAATATTTTTTTTTGGTGTGTGTGTGGGGGGGGGGGTATTTTATAATTATTACTATTATTTTAATAATGATGTGACAAAATTAAGGTGTGCAACACCTTCTTAGAAAAGTTTTTAATATTTAAATACAGTTTTGTTTTGTTTTTTTACTCTATGGATACACAAACACTTACACTTCGAGAAACTATGAATTCTGCACATGTTACTGTTTCCAATAGCACGAAACCACACAGAAAATTTCCGCTAGAGGGAGTGAATAGTAATACGACATGCAAAAACGCTTCGCGTAGAACTTGAATACTTTGTTCATAACCGTAGCAGATATTTTTAAGTTGTGGACTGCCCAAAAATTGACATCTGCTTCTTCTCTGAATGGATGATCAAATAAGATTATTTTGAAGATGAGAGGCGGGTTAAGTAATAAGGCAATTAACCTGTACGTAATTCTAACTTCAATGCCGTGAAGAAATAATGCAAAGAGTATTCAGGTAGGTGTTTATTTTTGTTAGTATTTTTTTTAACTTTCCAACTGCAAATATGCACTCCACTGAATACGAGCGTGCAGAGTGGATAAGCATATGCTATATCTTAGATATGGGGGGAGGGAAATATTAGGATTTGAGATGTAAAATGAAAGAACCCCCTCCACCTTAAAATATTACCTGTTTAATAATTCGTTAGGTATCTGTGTTTATTATTATACGCATTGACTCCTCAAAATTGACTGCTAACCCGTTAAAAAAAAAAAAAAAAATTAAGGAAACAAAGCATCATGGTTACGACAGCATTCAAACGTTCGAGTTTTACCGGCCGTGGTTCATAAAACGAGGGGCGGTTTCAACATTACGTAGCCATTGCACAGTGATGATTTGTAATAGTTCACTTCACTCATCGGAGTTGAAATATATCCCCTCCCCTAAATTTAAAATCTTAATCTACATTAAAAAAAAATGAGAATCCCATCTGCATATTTAAAACCTGTGAGTGGGATTAACATTTCCTTTTATCCACTTACAGTACATTTTAATATCCTATCGAGAAGCCTTCTCTGGAGATTTTCATTGCTGTTTTAAGCTTCCAGTAATGGTGGTGATCACATACTGGACCACGGAAGTCGAATACGACTTGCATTCACTAACAGCTATGCCACAGTGGGATTAGAACCCACTGCCTATTGGTTAGAGAACGAATACGCTCTCTAACCTGAATGGAATTACTAGATCGCTTGTTAATCTCTTTGGCATAGTTAAGCTAAGCTTCCCAATAACTATTATAAACCACTTGAAAATTAATCATACGAAACGACTAGCCAACAAAACATTATGTACATCGTGGTCTGCTGTCACCGGAAATGTTGTACTTCGTCAAATGTTTGCTTGCCATTAATTCGCTGGCAGAATGTGGAACCTTACAGAAGTGATAAATGTTCATGTAATTTAATTACAGAAGCCAGTACCACAATCTGCTGTGTTCGCTGATAATTGACATGACACGCGGTTAGTATCCTTCTGTCATTTGAACAAATCTGGATTTCAAAATTTCAGTTCTGCGATGCGTCAATTGCAGACAGCGAAATGACACCACGCAAATAACTACCAATATAACTACTTCTGTAAATAGCGCAGTAGATCGCGCGTGCATTTCTTCGATAGTTTCTTATTACAACCAATAAATTTCTCTCAGTTGCAATAAGTTTTGAAGCTAAACTTTAGTATAGCCGTTCTGCAGTCTACTTGCCAGATAAAAGTAATGGTTCCATTCCTAACTCTTACTTGATTGCGTGTTTATTTTCTGGTAGATATTGTTTACATGCTGGATTGAAAACCCAGGTTCCTTCTGGGAACCCGAGTTTTCAATCCAAAAGGCGTAGAAAACGTTATTCTCGATTGAGATAGAATTGAATGATAGCTTACATAATGCCGGATCTGCAAAAAGTCTTTTGCAGATTCAGCATTATGTAAGTTATCATCGTGAGGATACGCACACCTTTCGGGTTAAAAAAAAAAAAAAAATATGAAACAGCTTACGTAACATCATAACAGCTTAGATTGTTGATTAGCGGATAGTGGATTCCCTCCTTCCCCCCAACTTTATTCTGATTGATTTTTAAGATTAATCGATTTTTGCAGCAACAAGTAGGTTCTCCCTCTCGGGGAAGAAATTCTGATTTTTTTTTATGTGGCATCTCCGCAAAATCAATCGCAGAATACATTCTATAGTATGACAACCGGTCTTATACGGAGATAGCAGAGTTTTTCCCCTCCCGAAAACTTAGGTTTTTCATTCCAAACTTGCCAGAAGAACACTGATTTTTAACCGATATAAAATACATCAACTTCTTTGCCTTTGCGCTTGCCATAATATTAAACGATATGAACCAGGGTAGAACAAAAAATTGATTGGGATTAGGAGCATCACAACTTATTTAGCATACCATGGGAATGCATTCAACTTTGGAGTGAGAGGGCGGAAGTCGACTGCCTGCCGATCCCACTCCCCGAAGTTAAGGTTAAAATGCATGCAGTTTTTTTTTTTTTTTTTTTTTTTGTTTAGGGGTGAGAAGGATGAAAAAGCGTCATATGATTTAGCGCAGTAAAAGTTAACTGCGCAAAGAAATTTATGTTGCCTGCAAATTAAGACTTTCAGTTATAATTATAAATTGCAAGTTAAGGTTACCTAGCCGGGAAGTTGTATCACTGGAATTCTCCAGTCCAATCAAATTCCTTTAGCCGCTTAAAACTTCATATCACTAATCCCCCCGCCTACCCATCAAAATGCAATTTACACTCCACTTCTCATTAATAGTTCTGATATTGCTTTAGAATTATTTGGCTTCTCTGGAGACCTTTTCTAGTTTCTTCATCAGTCAATACTTAAAAAACAAATCAGCGCACAATATCTGATTTAATCATGGTTTATTACAAACCTCCTTCTCTCCTTGTGTCGGTAAGCCTTTTATACAAGCAGGCCCACTTTACGACGATGTTAGCTACATGACGCTCAGCATATCAAGCAATGCGTAGGTTTGATGGAATCATAACATTATTGTTCACTACATCTCTGTATTTTGGCTGTGAATTAAACTATTTTATTGAGGACAATAAAAGAACATCAACGTAATGGTATTTTTCCTTCCGGTAAAAAGAAGGAAGACTCGTAAACTTCTTACATTAGATACTAAAATTTAAAAAACATAAAAATAGTAAATTGAGTGACAAGCATATTTTAAGCTATTATGCCTCTTATAATGCACACAAAAAAAAACGTTTCAACACCTACGTCAGTTTCGCACATCTTTGACTGCTTAAAAATGTTATTAAACTATTATGGATTCACAAGTGGGGGTAAAAAAAAAAAAAACACTGACTAGCTGTACGACGGTGGTTTCGAACCCAACGTATCGTATGAGTAAGTTACGCCTGGCTTATGTTTTTCATCTGGCAACATAAGAAAACCCGAGAGTAGAAAACATGAAATATTTCCTTTTGGATTTACGACTGAAATAACGCAGGCAACGGAGTCAGTGTATTAGGTCTGTTAATTGCGTTGTTCTGATAGCCCGTCTGCATCTTTTCGGGAGTGACGTCTTTGTACGAGAATGGCTAACTCACCTTCAGTTGAAAACCTGATAAATGTTCTTCTACCCTTGGATGGGATTCGAACCCAGAGCTTTTCCATCCGAAAGGCATTGTCGAAATCGACGGAACTCTTGAGGCTCATCACCGTCGTATTCATGTTGTAATCTTTTAACTCGACCCTTTGAATGTCATTGATAATCTCGTTTTCTTTAATGCAGTGCATAACCTTCTATGCAGAAATCCTGCACTCATCCAATATTTAAATATTCCCCCCCCCCCCCATTCATCTGTAAAGGTCAAAAGCGTATTTGAATCTTCCAAAAAGGACGAAGGAATGTACTTTTTTTAAGGATGGGTTCTGTCTGTTTTCGTATGCTTAACTACATTCTAGTGGGAAAACTTTTTAAATCAAATTTGGTAGTTGAAATCATCACAAAATTTGCCGTGTTCAAAATTAAACAAGTACATTACAGCTTGTCAACTGTGCGTTTTTACTTCTGTCAGGGATAAACATTCCAATTTAAATATGCTAAATTGTAAAGCTCTGATGAAGGTTCTTTGCCTCCTAACCCAGGCGGAATTCGAAAACCCGGAATTTTTCCATCCAAAGGGCATCGCTGCAACGGAGGCTCTTTTATTATTATTACAGATTAGAACACGAAAATCATTAAACGTGGCATTCGTTGAAAGATGGTTTGATAATAGCATGTTCTTACCATATAAATGTATTCAAACACCTGGCTTATGTACCAGTTATCTATTATTGTGATTTTTAAGTGCGTGTTCATTTTGTCTAACCTCATAGCATCTAGAGTACATAATACCCCTCTGATTTTATGTATATTTACGCTGACCGTTAAGTCTCTTTGAATGCTGTTGGTGTGTAACTAGTTTTTATTGGTATCTTTACATCCTCCCGTTTATATATATATATGTCGAGCTTACTTACACAACGTATTGTGCTTCAGTATGAAAAGAGTAAGTCTTAATGGTGAGAATTCAGTGATGCTATTCGTGATGGCACGCTGTAGTTGGAGTGACTTATCAAGGCACGTAATTTTATTGATAGGCATTCTGAATTTTGCGAGTATGATATGATAGTAGTAGTTCGACATGTTAGCGATTCTCGGTGTGGCATATACCGATTTCTCAGTACACTTGTTTTCTAATGTTTGACAAATCCGAAAAACTGGGCACATGATACCTTGTTCATTAGTAAATTGACTAAGAACTACTTTGCCGTCCTGCAATCGTGTCAAGCATGCTATTGCATAAGAGCGAAATTAAATGCGGGAATAAGGAGAAAAAAAAGTCAACAAAATTCCAGATAGTTCGGTTCTATAATACTCACAAGAATTTAATTTTTCTCTGCATTCTGTTTTTCTCATTTAAAATTGTATCAATGACTAACACTTCATACAAAGCTGTTTCCTCTACGCAGCTTCTTATATAACTTGAGTAGGAGAATAAGTACTTATTTTACACGTGCATAAACCTCTCTAGAAACGTGTGCAATTTATTTTCTTGCACGAAAGTGATTGCATTTTATACATTTGAATGGAAGGAAATAGTAATCTTAAATTAATTTTCATATGGAATTTGGATGAAATAACTAATTCTTGAAAGTGGAATTAAGTTTCTCTCGATGTGAAATAGCTTATTCATTTTAAGAGAGAAATGTAAGGAATATTATTTTCTTAAAGAGAATTGAGAGATTGAGATTAATCATTTAATATTTTCTAAGCGAATTCTTCCAGTGAGCGATATTTAATCTAAAGATTTTCTCATTTCTGCGAGGGTTGCAACGTTCCAGTTAATCAAGTTGGCAGTTATTGATAAGATTTGATATTTCGAGAGCGGAGGAAATAGTAAATTATAGTGCTCGATGCTCAAGGAATGTGTAACGCTTTGGTCATTGCAGGGTTGAAGTCTGAACTTCACAATTATTTCAAGTTGTAATATTTGTAGGTTTAATAAATGGGGATAATGGCCGTTCAAATATTTTGCGGAACTTGTATAAAATCACAAAAGTGGTGTTTTTAAAGACATCAGGAGCAGACCACTTTATCACTGAAGCAGTTGCAGTACATATTGCCTTTAGTTATCGTGATGGCCTTCAGCTCATTCCAGAATCGAGGATACATTGTGGTTGGTTGGCGAATTTAGTGCTCCTGTGAAATTGTTGATTTTGGTCTGTTTTTATTGCGTTTTTCCTTTAGAAAATTAGTGTTTAGAAGTATACTAGTGTAGATTTTAATTTTTTTTAGTGTATTTTATGATATTTTTATTAAGTTATTTCAATATTTACTATACGTTTCGAAATGGCCCCAAAAAGGGCAAGAAATGTAATGCTAAAGAAAAAGCACCGCAGGCAAGAACAAGAAGGTTAGCCCTGCTAACGGGGATTATTGGAGACATGGAGGAGGTTAATGAAAATGAATTAACCTCCAAAATAACGAAGTTGAAGCAGATCATCAGAGACTACGCGGGAATTGCAAAAAGTCGAGAGGCGTTTAAATGAACAGAGGGAGAAAAACAGGAAAATAAGAAACAACAAAGCAAAGAAATTAAGTCAGGAAAGTGACGTTGTTAGTGAAAAGAAAGTTTGTTGCCTTAGACTTTTAATGGGATTATATTGATCAAGTGCATATAATAAACAACTAAGTTATACCAACTAAGGCTGTTGGCATCTTCAGGGTACATAACTGATGTTGCCTTAGCCAATATGTTGCAGCCTCAGATTGTAGGAATTAGTGAGACCTGGCTCTCAGAATGAGACATACTGACTGGTATCGAGTGTATGGTGACTATAATAAAACATGCTATGGATGAGCGAGTTATAACATCGAATTTTCCTGGAGCGAAAATTAAAAATATAACAAGCAATTCAAAAACAGAAAAGAAAAGTAAACGAAACCGTAGTTGTAGTAGGTACTAACGACTTAACTGGCGATAAGTTCAGTATGAGATAGGACATGAAAGAATTGTTGGAAGAGGTAAGAGTGAAAAAGTGAAAATCGTCAGTATTTTACCTTGCTATGATAAAAATAAATTAAAAAGAAGGGATATGACTATGATAACAAACGATTCGATGTGTATGCTGTGTAGAAAGAATGGATGCGAGTTTTTGGATGTATGGAGTGAGTTTGAGGAAAAATTGGATTTGTATAAGAGGGACGGCCTACACCTGAATGCGTTTAGTATCAGGAGTCTGGAAAAACTGTTGACTAGTATGAGACCTAACACAGAGAGTCAGGGAAACTAAATTATAAAGAGAGGAATGGTGTGAGTATAAGAGCGAAAATGGTATATAACTGTTAATGACGGCAATGGGCTTTGTCATGGAAATGCTGACGAGAAGAGAGATTTCGGGTTGGTGTTGGTCCGGTTCGGACCAATCAAATGCGTGCAAAGATGTCTACATATGTAAGGCATTAGAGAAGAATAGAGATCTGCAAGTTGTCCAACTGTGACAGGCAGAGACAAGACAATACAAAAGAACAAGCAGGTAGATTGTCTCTTCATGAATGCTAGGAGTATTAGAAACAAAAGGGTAGAGTTTGTTGCCTTAGTCAGTATGTTGCAACCTCAGATTGTAGGAATTAGTGAGACCTGGCCATCAGAATCAGACCTACGGACTGGTATCGAGTGTAAAGAGTACAGTATTTTTAGGAAGGATAGGAAAGAGGGGAGGGGGGGGGGGGCTGCTGCTAATGATATCGGATGACTTGAATCCAGTTAAGAGTTGAGATCTATGATTGTAGTACTACTACTACTAATAGTATTTCGTGTGGCAGTGAATTTTAAGCTATCTGGTGTGAGGTGGAATCTAACAGATCAATTACACAGTCTGTTATTACAGACCTGGTGGATCGGTTGCTAGTGATGAAGAAGTGCACGTAGAAAAGATTAAATAGAAAAGATTAGTGCGAAAAGAGTAATCATAATGGGAGACTTTAATCATCCAAATATTGACTGGGTAGCAGTAGAATCTCATGAGAAGAATGAAAATGCAGTTAAAGACGTAACTATTCTGCCTCCGGTTGGTGACAGTGATCATTCGGTACTCAATTGGGAAGTGTCTAAGTTTATGAATGTTGCATTCAGTAAAGGTTACATGCTGAACTACAAAGCAGGAAATTATAACCAACTGAGTTCATTGGAATGGGATCGGTTGCTAGACGGGAAGAATATCGACAATGCATTTGAAGCATTTAAACAATACTTAAATAACGCGATATCAGAATGTGTCCCGAGAGTTCGGAGAATAGAGTAGGAGTCGAATGGATGTGTAATCTTATTAAGCAAAGAATTCATAAGAAAAGGACGATGTGGAAGGAATGCCTTGTGCATAAGGATGACGTCTATTATGAACGTTATAAGCAGCAGGCTAGAATAGTCACAACTGTTGTATGGAAAGTAAAGTCTGATTGTGAAAATAAACTGGTTCTGCGTGCTAAAGACAACTCACAAGAATTCTATCGATATGCTGCAAGTAAAAGAAAGAATGAATATGAAAGAATAACTCTTCTGAATCCAGATTGAGTGAGGGTTACAGATGCAGAAGAGGTTGTTCAGTTAATGATTGCCCATTTCGTTAAAATTTATCAACCTGGTGAACGCAACATTTGAGCTCACTGTTACCTCTTCACTAAATGAAGAAACTCAGGTGTGTGAAGACGAGGTATTAGAGCTGTTGCACAAATTGGATAAGAATTCGGTAATAGGGACTGATGGGATATCAGCACGTGCTAAAAGAGTGTTCAGCTGAACTGGCTACTCCTTTAACTAGGTTGTTTAATATGAGTCTTAGAACAGGGAAAATTCCGCAGGAATGGAAGGAATGTATGTCAATTCCATTGCACAAGGATGGTGCAAAGACTGATGTATCCAACTGTCGACCAATTAGTATCTCCGGAGTGGTGGTGAAGATTTTGGAAAAATTGGTTAAGGCTCGCATTCAGAAATGGGTTGACTGTGAATCTCTACTTTGCAATGAACAACATGGGTTTACTGAGGGAAGGTCATGTTTTAGCAACTTGCTCACATTCTATAACAATGTTACCATTGAACTAGATAAGGGAAATGGATAGACCATGACATTTCTGGATTTTGCTAAGGCTTTTGACAGGATACAGCATGGCAGATTGTTGCATAAATTGGAGAAAATGGGTTTGGGTTATAGAATATTGGCATGGATAAGAGGATGACTGACTGGCAGATACCAAAAAATGGTATACGGAGGATGCGAGTCTGTGAGATTTAAGGTAACAAGTGGTGTACCACAAGGATCAGTGCTTGGTCTACTGTTATATAATATGCACATTAATGATGTTGGGAAGGATTTGACAAGGGGCATACAGCTGTTTGCTGATGATGCAAAGATAGGTAGGGTAATCAGAATGCTGCTGATATGCAGTACTTGCAGAATGATATGAATGGGATGGAATTGTGGGCATGGAAAATTGGTTTCAGTAAATGTAAAGTCATTCACTTCGGCGTGATTAGATATCCAATGTCGGGTTATATTGGTGGGATTAGGCTAGAAGAAACTGATGAGGATAGGGATCTTGGAGTGATAATATATAGGAAGTTGAAATTCATGGGCCATGTCGCAAAGATTGCACTCAAAATATAATTGTAATGCTGAAACGAACGTTCACATGTAAAGATAAGGATGTGATTTTGCCTCTTTACAAGGCCTTGATAACAACTCACTCGAATTATTATGCGCAAGTCTGGTCTCCTAGTTTCGGTTGTGATTCTGATACAGTGGATCGAGTGCAAAGGAGAGTATTAAAATGATATCAGGATTCTGGAATAATGATTATGAAGATAATCGAAAATTTGTAGAATGCGGACACTAGCAAACAGGAGAAAGAGGGGAGAGATGATTGAGACTTCCAAAAGAGTCATACAGGATTTCAATTTATGGAGGGTGGGGAAAGGAACCAGAGAGCATCCTTGGAAGCTAGGACTGAAGGCTGCTAAGAAGTGGATAACGGCTAGATTTTACTCTCAGAGGGTGGCGAGTGATTTGAATGGATTGCCATTGGGTGTTGTGAGTGCAAGCAGGGTGAATGAATTCAAGAATAGGTATAATAGCTGATGTGTATAGTATGTCGTCGCCCTCGATGAGTCTCGACTCCCTGGAGGTCTCTATTATACCTATTCTTGAATTCATTCAAAAAAAAAATATTCCTTGCAGCTTTCCCAACGAACCCAAACTCTTTAAGCTGAGGTTCGTTGTGGCAAATGAATTCCTATTTTCTCCGACTTACCCGCACACAGCACTGTCGTTCTACAGGTCTTGAGGCCTCTCGTGTGCTGAAGTGCTATTTTTAAAGAAAATGACTCGTTCTGAAGATGTGCTTTTGTCTATGAATGCATCTACTCTGTTAAATGGTGACTGAAATTTCGAGTTTTCAATAGGAAATTCGAATATATGCATCGATAAAGGATATACAAACTTAATTATATTAATTTACACAACTTATTTTGTACAGTTTTACTCATACATAATGAGAGCTTCTGATACTCGGCGATTTTTTTTATCTTAAAGTTATCGATCAAGTTCTATCGATGAAATGAAATGAACAGGTCGGCCGCCTGCGATATGCAGGCGGCCGACCTGTTCATTAGTTAGAGGCGCTATGGAAACCGATTTACGACAGCATTAAGCTCACGATGAAAGAAAGGCAAAAAGCATATTATAATTTTAAAATAATAATGCGAAGAAAGTAATTACTAAATGAAGAGCCATAAGGCTTCATTTCGGCGATGTGAAATTACATAGGCAAAGTGGATACTAGATCCAACATTATTTCAAAGCCGAATGCTTGTAGAAAGTATGAAAGTTTCGCAAAAAGGATCAGGGAGATTACGAGAATACAATCCTCGGCATCCACGAGTTGCCTTAGTTTGTACTAAAAGAATTACATGAGCTAAAAAGTTGGCGTTCTTTTTTTTATTTCATTTATTTGTTTTTTATTTTTTCATCTAATCTGTTGGTACCAATTTTCCTTTCTCTCTTCCACTACATACTGATAAATGATATGAATAGCTTGCATCAACTTAGAACATCGAATAAATTTGAATTTGCACCTGACAAGTTCTACAGACAACGACAAATCTTTCTAAATCAGTTTTGGCCATTCGTGAGAAATACGTTCTAATTCTTTCGCTACGTTGCAAGTAAAAGGAAGAATGACTTTGGAAGGATAACGTTAGTGGGTGCCGATGGTATCGAGGAGACCAAATCAGATGTAACAATAGAGTTACTGAGTGAGCACTTTTCAAAAATCTATCACCCAAGTGAGGATATCTCTGTACCTGTAGCAATAACTGATGTGAAAATTCAAGTTAATGAAACAGAGGTACTTAGAATTTTGCAGTCTCTAGGGAGTGGAAGGAAGGCAAAATAGTTTTTTTATATAAAGAAGGCTCCAAGACTGCGATTGTAAATTACAGACCAATTACCATTTCGGGAGTGGTGGTAAAAGTACTGGAAAAGTTGGTAAAGGTCAGAATTCAGGATTGGGTGGATCAGAATATGATACTCTATAAGGGCCAACATGGTTTTGTTCAAGGTTGGTCCTGCCTTTTAGTAATTTATTAACTTTTTATAATAGAGACATCTGAGTTGGACAAGGGAAATGGCTACACAGTGATACTTTTTGGATTTTGCAAAGGCTTTTGACAGGATATTCCATGGAATACTGTTGCGCAAATTAGAACAAATGGGGGATGGACACTAAACTGGTGTTATGGATAAGAGAATGGCTTATGGAGAGATACCAGAAAGTAGTGTATGGAGGAGCAGAGTCCAGGATGAAACAGGTGTCCAGTGGTGTGCCTCAGGGCTCTGTTCTTGGACTGTTATTGTTTAATTTGTACATAAATGATATAGAAAATGGCTTGAAGGGAGATGTTCAGTTGTTTGCTGACGATGCAAAGTTGGGAAGCGCAATAAGAAATAAAGCAGATGTTGAGGGTTTGCAGGATGATTTAAATAAGCTGGCAAAAGGTAATGGATGTCAGTTTAATGTGGAAAAGTGTAAAGTTACGCATTTTGGGGTTAAAAGATTACCAGCTGTGTACCACATTCATGGAACGGTACTCCAAGAGATTGATAAGGCTAGGGACTTGGGGGTATTAGTGGATATGGAGTTAAATTCAGAGGACACATTGCTAAGGTGTCCAAGATAGCACATAGGATTACTTGGTTATTGAAGAACACTAACATTCAGAGATAAAGAGGTTATTATTCCTCTTTATAAGGCGTTGATACTTCCACATTTGGATTACTGTGCTCAAGTCCGGTCGCCTGGATTCCTTGGAGATGAGGAATTGATGGAGAGGGCTCAGAGGAGAGTGACTAAGTTGGTGAGTGGTGTAAAAAAAAAATAAAAAAAAAAAAAATAAAAAAAAAAAATGCTCCCTACATTGGTAGATTGAGCGCTTGTGGATTCCAGAGGTTGGTTGATAGGCGTAGGAGAGGAGATATGATAGAAACATTTAAATTACCTGAAGGTTTTTATAAGATTGATGCAAGGGAAATATTTCAGCTTTGTGATAGTGATGGAAGAACAAGAGGTCCTTGGAAAATAAGGAAAAGTGTGGTTAACAAGGGTGTGAGAACTAGACTTTTTGCTTGGAGAGTGGTGAATGAATGGAATGCATTGCCTGACTCGGTTATGAGTTCTTCGTCTGTAAATGAGTTCAAGAAGAGGTATAATAGATATTGTTTTGATAGCGTGGGTCTCCCGCGATGAGCCTTCTGACTCCATAGAGATACCCAAATAATATTAATAAATATTTTAATACTGGATCCAGTCCTATTTGACAAAGCAAGTGTTACATTGGAATTCAGAGACACGTTTGGTGTCTATTACTATAAAAGAAAAAATCAGCTATCCATTGTCTTGATTCGTTTAAATTTACAAACACGTGTTTATGTTAGTGACATGCGCGCGCGAATTATATTGCCTTTTGGTTATTTATGTTTAGCGACATTGCTTCGCGCAAGTAATTGGCGAAGGGATGTCGCTATTTTTCATAAGTTAATGATTAACTCTGCAGTTCTTTTCTTATGGAGTTTATCTTAATCTTATTTTGTCTGGAATTTATTACATAAAGGTAGTTTAGTTAATTTTTCCATTAATTTCATTTCATAATTCTGATACGCATCACTACTGAAGTAAAAAAGAAAAAAAAAGCAATAAATCTTGAGCGAATTCCAAGCCTTTAGCTTTAAATGAAAGTAGCTCTGTAGTAGCAGATAACACCGCTTCTAGCTGTGTTAATGTTGAAATTAAGTTTAATATCATCAATAGCATGTGGACAGTATACAGCTTATACAGCTGAAAAAGAAGTGTTGCAGAGATGATGATCGCAATTAGCAAATTCACATTTTATTAATTACGAGCGACTGTTGACAATGCGCGTGCAGGATTTATCATTGAAAGTGGGTCATGGAAGCCTAGTTACATCTTTCTTTCTCAACTGATGGGTTATTGTGTTTAAAACTCATCGATTTCATATTTCTTCCACCTCACATGAGATGTCACAAACTAACAGTAAGATTTGACTTTATAATTTTTTCTTACGATATATATTGCTTTGTTTGCACTTTGCTATTAAATATCATTTTTCATTCAAGGAAAACGAAAATTGAAGCCATGCTTAACGAAACCACTCAACATTTAAACAGTCATTAGGCGCATGCAACAACTTATATAAAACTTACTGATGTCACCCCGCCCACGAAAGCTTGTTAACACACAGCACAAAATAAGGAATGGGGAAAATTCAATTTCCCATTACTTACATGGATATTATGATAAAGGACCAAACATTTAAGGTATTACTGACAAAATCATGTCCGTCGTATAGCATAGAGGCCAAGTTAAGGTTGTTGGAATAAATGTTCAAAAATGCAGTTATAGTCAGCAATTAACATTTCTTGGTTCGAAATACTGTTTGGCATATCGGGCCTACGGTTCACTCAATGTGCCCAAACATCAAGTCTATTTAAAATATTTATTTCTTCTACTCGCACGCACATAGTCCTAAATCGTGATCGACACCTTGATTTTAAATATTTGTCTCCTATTTTTTGGTAATACATTGAAACTGAATATCAAAGTGATGTACTTCAATAATCATCCTGCCAGCACGGAAAGCATCATCTTAAAGTGAAATTTTCAATAGGGTAAACGTAGCTGATCGATGGACGTGTGAACTTTCGACTTTTGTTATTCTGCTCGACTGCTTTGACAGATTTACATTCGCATACGTAGTTTATCACTTTAGGTAGCCTGTTTTCCTCGCTTGTCTGTCTTTCTACCATGAGTGTCTGTCTGCATTCTGTGCTTCTTTATGGAATGCTTCATGAATCAATTTTAGTGATGTAAGTGAAAGGGAATCGTCAGGTGACACTGTTCTTAAAATTAAAATGTCAAATTGAATAAAAGATTGAATTTTTTTTTTTTTTTTGGTACGTTTCAAATAAGTTTTGACTTTGCAAGTTAAGTGAAATTGGCAGTATTCTCGTACATATGCATTAGTGTTTTTCTTCTCCTAAATGTTACTCACTTAATAGTATAGTTAAGGTAATCCATCAGTTCAGAAAGCGATTTTAACTTTAAGAATTGGTCATAATGAGAGCTACTGAAGTTAGAGGTTTGCTATTCTGATTTCGTGAAATTCATTGTTGGTTAAATCCAGTGGTTAGTTTACAATAAACCACACTGATTTCATCTTAGGATCGATCTAATCCGAAACAACTTGTCGTTTTGGGAGGTGACCACTTATCCTTTGTACTTCAGAAAAAAAAGATCGACAAACTGAATCAAGCATGAAAGCCCAAAGAGATTAAAAAAAAATCTGGACAGTTAATAAGTATGTGTTCTATTAAAGCTACGACAACATCATCACACCCGAGTCACGCGCAGCCACCTAATTGCTTTCGGCACACTCAAAGTGCTTTTCCACAGATACGAACATTTAATTAATGGTTCGTGCCTACTGAACGTTCGGGAGACCTCTCTTTGCTCTGTTCGGCTCCACCTACGTAACACTGCAATTAACGAGCCCAAGGAAAGTATCCCAAACCCCACCTCTTTTGCCATTCGGTTAGAGGGGAAAGCCACTGTACGGTTGGCCTTACGACAATGCGACTTCTGCTAATCCTGCAATGCTAATTGATAGCATTAAATGTTGAACTAGACAAAGTGCAGTTCATTCCCGATAGTAAGCTTTATCCAGTGTTATTACTATGTTTATAAAGTTCTGCCAACATAGAATATGTCCTTTTCCTTCATGAGACGAAACAGCATACCAGAGTTCGGGGAAAAGTAATAAGATTTTTATTTTTATTTTTTCTTCTTCTTCCCCTTTTCATTAACGTATTTGCAGTCATAACGAAACTTTGTCATTTTCCTGACAGTTAACACTAGATCTGTTCTCGTGGCACAATATTTGTGGTTAACATAACCAGAACACTAAAGGCATAATATCGGTTAACTTCTGGTCAATTTTTGTTTTATGGTTCACAGGCGTTATATTGGTATCACACTATTGGCAAAATGGCCAGGTGCGGTGACACTTAAGTTTAAATTTTTATATTCTTTTTAATTCTGGCATCACGAACTCAAAAAAAAGTCGGTTAGTAGAACTTGCTATCTGTAATGTAAACTGTTACTGTTATTTCGAATAACGAGACTTTTATTCACACCCCAAAATCTGAAAGTATACACACATTCAGCCTTCTAATGTGCATCTCGTTACCATAAAACCCAAAAGATGCAACACCGAAATGTTTACTCTAAATTTTAACGCGTATAATTTATATCTATATTTTATTTTTCTGGTCTCTCGTATGAAAACAAAGAGCGAATAAATCTTATGTTGCACCAAAACTTGTCAGAAGTGATTTCTGCTTCCTTTTGTTCCTTGAAGTAAATCAGAAATTTTAATTTGCTTATTATTTCTTAAGATGTCTCAGATCTCCTGAAATGAAATACATAATGGTCTTGTTTATTTGCCAGAAGAACATGCACAGCTAGCAAAATTTCAAGGTATATGCTACGCGTGAATGTTTTATAAGGCAGATTAATCTTGCAGCGGACATTGTATGTTTAGAGGACTTCTTTGACATTGAAATAATGCTACTTGTTCATATAAAACAAGTATGACTGTGAAGCGTGGGGAACGGCTTATTCAACCCTCATTTAGCATTTCCAGATAAGTGGGGTTATTCTGCAGTATACAGAATAACCCCATATATTCTGATCAGCGAAGGAGGCCGATTCAGCTCTTATTACTTAACTATGTGTGCGCAAAGAGTAAATTATGAATTTATTTATACCGAATTACCTAATCCATAATTTTGTTATGTCACGAAAAGCAAACCCAGTTTGTTATTATGCCAGGTTGACTGCTTTGCTATTAAGATGAAAACTGCATCGGCTTATCTTCAAAACTGAAAACATTATTTTCTCAAATATGACGAATAGACACCTGATTTACATTTTTAAACACTAATCAAATGTAAAATTTAACTTGCACTTACAAGTTCACTATATTTTTCATTGATTGATATATTTATGCCACTCAAAAATAATATCATGCTTAAAATTACAAAATTAAATTTTTTTTCTTGAATTTCAAACTAACAAATCAGATTTAGTTGAAACAGTCAAATTCTGAAAAAAAAAAATCATGCAGGATCTTACATTTTATCTGCACTTAGTGAAGATAAAATGTAATAACAGAGTTCTGATTTCTTTTTCGTAGAGGAAAAAGAAATTCAAAGAAAAAGAAAGACCTTATTTAATCACATCTCAAAAAAATTGAGTTATGTCACTAAACTTTGGTATTGTTCTTGTTGACAACGATTGAGAAACAGAGTAAGTTTGAGTCCATGTAGCCCTTCAATAATTTAACTTCATAGGGTTAAGTAGTAGGGACTTTGCGTGAGACAAATTTTGAAAACCGGTATGAGTTTGTGAGAGACCATCGTGAACCTCTTGTTTAAAGCAGTTTACAGAATGACCCCATATATTACCGTATACAAGACTATGACTTAATATATTCTGACCCAAGACTTTGCGGGCGGACAAAATCTTTTGACATTTTTTTTTTTTAATGAGTTAGTGAAATTACGGAGCCTCCGTAGCTCAGTCAGTATAGATAAAGCCCTTTGGTCGGAAAGACTTGGGTTCGATTCCTGTCAATGACGCGAGGTATTCTTTATCTAGTCTCTTTCCATTAAAGATGAGTTAGCCGGTCTCATAGGTAGAGGTTTTTTCTCTGGGAAACTCGGGTTTTTCGTCCACCGAACAGGCAAACCGGCCCCGAGCACGCTCTACTAGTCAAAAATACATCCCACCCAGCGGCAGGCCGGTTGTACTAACAAAGTTGCATCAAATGACCCCCGCATTGGAAGCGGAATAAACGCGCAGAGGATAAAAGGTTACGCAAATTATGCCTTCAGCATCGAAGATGGAGGTGGTACAAAATACTTAAAAAATGTACTAGTAAACAGTAAAATTTAGGGAAAATGAATATATTGCATCGATTGAAAGATTACGATGGTCAGTAGATATGAAAAAAACAAAAATAATAAAATCTGCTCTCCCCAAAGATAAAATTAAAAATTGATACATTTATCAGAAATGCATTTGTTCATTTGCATTTCTGATAAATGTATCAATTTAAATGCAATCAAATGCATTTAATTATTTGCAAAGTTACTGAAAGTCGATGTGCCAAACGTATATAAAAATTTAAAAGAAGTAGACTTTCTAGGAAACCAAAGGCCGCATCGAATTGCTCTGGAAGCGCATGCGGCCCGCGGGTTCGGGACCCTGGCCTAAAGCATTAGAACTGTGGCCGACTGACTGCGAGGATATCTTCATCGCAATCTTGACACCATTCGGGTTTTAATTCTATTGTGTGAATGCTGCAATCAATAAAGCCATTCGTTTCAATGTAGTATTTGAATGAAGGATTTATTACTAGATTTTTCTCAATGCCAATCCAAACTAGACGCGCATGTTGAAGACATCCTCGCCATACAATTCTAATACAGACACTTTCTTGTTCGAAGTAAATCATATTCACGCCGCTGTTCAGAAAAGAAGTCATCCGTCTTTAGACATAGCAGTCACCAAAAAAATCCGAAAGGCTTTTATTGCATGTGCCGTTTACAGAAAATCCCCTTCCCAAACAAACAAAAGTCAAAAATACTTTTAAAAAAGTGGAATTTAAGCGACGTCAGTAACAGATTCGAAAAACTTCGGCAGTGTGCAGATTTTTGAGTTGCCCGAATCGGAAGCATTTTTTTTTTGTTTCTCCCGTCATTAAAAAGGAATGAGAATAAATATTCACAATATTAATTTTCAATATTCATAAATATTGAATATCCGCTGAAACCCTTCGGAATGTCTTACTGGCGCCTGTGACTTAAATGAGTCGATCATTTTAAGTGTTCTTAATTTGGTGTTCGTCTTTTTACGAAGTATTTTGAATAGTTCTTCTGCGTTAAGAACGTTTGAACTTTTGAAGTATTTTCTTTTATTTGCATGATCTATTTCTGAAATGCATCCTTCTTTGGCTGTTTCCATAAAAGGATTTGTACTGCTTCTCTCCCCTGTCGTTCAACGCTATATCGGCAATACCAGAAAACGTTCGGCATAAGAAAAACTTACCTTAGCTACTTCGGAGACATTATTTTATTTATTTTTTTTTTCAGTTGGCGTATCAAATGACTCAAGAGAAATTGCACTGAGTTTCAAGTCTTTCCACCCATTTGGAAGGGAAAAAAAAAAAAAATGCATTTGAATTGAAACACAACAGAAATGTCCCGAAATCATAAGTTCGCTTCTCCAGCACTATTTGCATTCAGAATTCTAAAGGAACTTGGGTAGCAAAGATCTTTTATTATGCTAAATTTCACTGCTATATCTTAAATATATATATATATATATATATATATATATATATATATATATATATATATATAGAAATTGTAAAGTCGGACAAATGAATTTGCATCGTAATATCTTTTTCCCTTTATGCTGTTATTTTCGTCTCAAACACCATTATGGTGATTTGTTTCAGTCAGTCTTATTTCAATAGCCGTTTTAAAAGTAATAAACATTTATCTGCACGTTTTGAAACTTAAAATTTATTACGAAACAAAACATGTTAATACAAATTTCTCGTACATAATGTCTTTTTTAAAATTTCGTTGGATTGAAATAGGTGGCGCCTCTCGTCCCGTGCCAACATTTGCGATCTACTTGAAAAACATTCTCATTCCACTAATTAAGAATCATGGTGCACTGGACAACTTAAATTAGTAAATCTACCTCTTATCGAGTTCCACCTCCGTAGCGCAATATCAAGCGTTGTGATCTTTACTTTTCGGTTGTCAGAACCTGGGTTCGAATTCCACCCTATATATTATGCGAGGAACCTTTCTTTATAAATACTTTATTTAACTGGAAGTAGGTCAGCTGGTTGGAGAGGCTTTTTCTCTGTGCAACTGTTTTCTGCATCACAAACCGTCTGGAGAAAATAAATATTTAATAGACATACAGTGAGTCACTTCTGTCCGTAATCCCACTTAACTGACCCATATTATTGTATTGTTTTTAATGGTCCAGATATTTCTAACAATATCTTAACTACGATTTTTATTCCGCCTCTAGCCACAAGCTTTCGATGTACCTTTCAGATCTTAATAATTCTGTTGGGTCTCACAGAGCATTCGTTAGCTCCACTTAAACTTCCCCGTTTCTCACTGCGTGGTTTTGCGGTATGCTGGTTATTCCTGCAGAACAAGAGTTTCCCTTTATCAGGCTGATTATTTGGCATTGATGTATTAGAGGCAGCGCACAGCAGTTTTTGTAGCCATGCGAAAAACGACCCACTTATTTAAATACAAGCGAAGACAACACGAATGAAAGCCCCTAGTAACAAAAGAAAACTCCCCAAGTGTTCTACTGAGGGAAAGACGTTTTTTTATGTGCGATTACATGAGTGCTTGTCTGCAGCTTCGACTACACAGCTGTACTCGAAAATATTTTTTCTTCGTAAAGAAAAGAGTGAGTGCTGTTCGCTTGTTAGCTGATACAGTGTACATCGTTTCCCCCACCCCGTCCTTGTATTGCAGTATGGAAAGTTTTCAAACAATACCGAGAAAAGTATTTAATTGAAATACTGTGAAAGGTGAGGGGGGGGGGGGGAAGAATTTCTGTAAAGTGCAATTATCATGTTTACGCAACGGAAGACTACGCTGTGTAAGCAGAATGTTTTAAAACTCTCACAATGAAAACAGTTGTGGTAGCCAGGACATCCATCAACGCGAGCTTCAAAATTTATGCCTGCATCGCATAACCCGCAGTATGTGCTTTGAGTGATAGAATTCAGTTCTAAATTCCAATAGTGTAATCAGAAGATGATTGAACTTATAAAATCATACAAATAGTTTCGAAATAACACAAGAGTGAGGATTTGAAAGCGATTGTGTGTGAAGAAAAAAATAATAAAACAATTCCACGTATCATTTCGATTCTATTGCAATGTTTCGTTTAGCTTGATCATTTTCGTTTTGTTTTTGTTATAAATAAATTGTTTTGCTTGTATACATCATGGTACAATTTTGCTAGCATATATTTATTGCAGCATCTCACTTTTCTATTTTGAAATCCTATTAATCCGATTGCTGACCATTTAAAGAAATTGATCCTATGTATAAATGGGCTATTCCTGACATTTTGAAGTCGAGCTTATCTAATTGTTCCTTCAAGACAATTTTAAGAGGGAATATTCCTTTTAATAAGTTCAAGATACAAAAATAGTGGAAAAAGAAGAATCGGAAGACCAAGAAAGAGATGGAATGAGACCGGAACAAGCCACATGGCCTAAATTCCATGTTAGGAAGAAGAAGAATAAGTTCATGTTTTTTGATATCGTTTGCCATTTAAATTGTTTACAGAAATGTCATCAGGATTTTTCCGGAGTGTACCCGTCAAGAATTTTCCAGTATTCATAATTTCCTGCTATTGAAGTTATATAATATTTCTTAAACTTCAAAATGGTCTTCTGATCATGGATTTCGTGTCTTGCGTAAGTAGTTGGATGACAATCATAGTGAGGTGTTTTTAATTTGTACTTTAATATTAATCTCAAAAATGATGTATAACAATTCCACACACGTTGCAAATGAAATCGGCTAAAAATTTTATATATATATATGGATAATTTTGCCCCCCCCCCCGGCCACTCCGCAAGAACCTAAACAGCTATTTGTAAGCAAAAAAAAAGTTCTGGGTATGGCTGGTAGACGTGAGTTACAATTATCCTGATAACTATACGATTAACTTTTTTTTTTCAACTAAAGCATACTTGAACTAGAGCAGATATATAGCTGCTGTTTTGATGGTAAGCTTTGCTATTCCGGTTTGTTTGTATCTTAAAGTAATCCGTAGGCAATGTTCTGTCACTTTTGAGTGACATTATTCCTTTCTAAATCAGCTAGAATGGATAAACCGCATCTACATCCAAAACAACTGACCTTAACGTTTATTGTATTGTAAGACATAAATTACTGTAATTGTAATCCATTAAAAATGTTTATTCTTAACAAGTCACAGACGAAGTTGACAATTTTCCTTTTCGATGATTAAATTGCATTTGTTGTTCTGGCATAATCAGCGTTGCATGCAAATCCAGCAGAACAACAAATGCAATTTAATCATCACACTGGTCAATAATCTCTGTTTTCGTTATTAATAACGAATCTATCTACACTTGCTTTATTTTCGTCAGGAGGAAGGAATTTTCATATTAATATCCGGGAAGAATCAAACGAACATTGAAGAACAAAAATACATAATTCCGTTTTTATTGTAGGTTCTTCGGGATGCCTTACTTTATCAGTAAGGTTTTCATCCTTCATCAAGTGTAAGATTTCGCTTATATTATGTCTTCTGTCCCTTTTAGGCTATTAAAGATTTTTTTTTAATTAAAACACCTTATGGAGAAGTCGGCGTTGAAGATTACAGAGCTTTTAATATACCAGTGCATTTAGTTTTTATTAATTTTGTCATGAAAACCGTTGTTCAAGTATACTTATTTAATTGAATATACTTGACTTTCTCTTCAGATCCTTTCTTCTACTCTAAGCTTTTTCGCAAACTGATTTTAGTGTAATCTTAATAAATTACGAAAAATTCGAAGGCAATTCACAACATTGTCATTTCTAAATATATAAGGTAGGCAAAATATTTTTAGAAAGTAAGCATCACAAAAGCGTAAACCGAAAAACTATTATACAGTGAGAAATGCATTTGTCTGAATAAATGAATTCTTCTAGGCAGTGCAGTATTTCATATTGGAGTTGTTTTCATGCAATTAATTCACCGCCGAATATTGCGTGAGCCTTCAATTTCGGACATTTTTAAAAAAGCAAAATAATTGATATCTCATTTGCCCCCAAATGTTTTTCTCTGATTATGAGAAACATTTGTATCTTACGTGGAACTCGGTCGCATGCACCTGCTTTCATCCACCACTAAAACTGAAATATTCGGGAGTCGGGGATTTCAAAATGCGTTTAAGTCATTAACTTTCTTGTCCTTGCAGCATTCTTTGATGCTCAGAATATAAATTTCAAAAAAGCCGGTGCTACTCGACTATTGAGCATTATAAATCTTCTATTCAGTGGTACGGTGCGAGGTAATCGATGGACATCAATTCATCGCCCCAGATATTGGAAGAACACAATTAGCGTCGCTGGCTTGCGATCGATACTTTTTCATCTTACTTAATCAGATGCTTATCCAAATGTAAAAATGACCGAGAAAAGCGTGTGAACAACATCATTTATTTCTGATAATGCTGTCTAAGTTATCCACTGTCATCCTAAAATACTTTTTCGACAACGATTTACTCTGCAATGAGGTATAGGAGAGCTCGCGCGCGCACACACATCGTCTTTAGCCAGTCAACTATATAAAAATCTTTCTATATAGTTTATTACCAATCAGTATTTGGTAATAAGTAGTCATCTTATTCGTAAATGGTTGTTAATCGCTATTCTGAGATCAAAACTCTCTGTAGCTCAGTCAGTGACGACGGGAACATTTAGAAATACCCAAGTTTGAATTCCGTATATGATCTGAAGACCCTATCTGCAAAAACGCTGCCGGAGTAGACTTATTTTCCTTCCCAGAAATTACTTTATCACCTTACAAGAAAGGCGAGAAAACGCAAAACTGTCACACTGATCTATCTGCGTAGTCGATTATCAGAATATTAGCTTTATATGAAGCAAACTTACTTTGACTGTGAGAAGTATTAAGTCTAACACGCTGAAGAGAAATGAGCTCTGGCTTTCTTTCTTCCTACAAATAAATAAGCGATTCTGCAACCAGGATAATTCCGTTATGAAGAGTTAGATAACTTCTTAATTTTGATGACTGAATTGTCCAGATGGATGGTCCAATCTAAATGTTTCCCAACTTTTGTAAAGGATACTTAGAGCAGTTGAAATTATATATAAATGTAGCTCATTAGTACAGAAAAAGAGTTGCTTATTAACGCATGTTTGTGATGTGTGCAATCGACCCTTTTTAAACGAAAGGGGGGAGATACTGTTAGTATGTGCTTTCTGATGGAAGGGGAGGGTGAAGTTCTGCTGCTTTCGGCTAATTTCTTATTTGAGATTGGATACGTTTTTATCTAGCTGAGCACGATTGCTTCCTTCATGATCTTGAAGTTTTTTTTCTTCTTTCAATTCCTTTTATCTCGGTTTCTCTACATTAGTCGACATAATGCCTACCATTGACTGACTTCTATTTTTTTTTTCTTTTAATAGTCCATTCTTTAGGCTGCCATTTTATCATTACATGGTTTGTGCTTTCTCCTTGTTAAGAATAGTGAAATCCGAGAAAGATCATCAGTATACAGAAAAACGGGCTGCTTTCGAAGATTAAGTTTGAATCAAGAATGGTATATGAAAACTGATCCCACAGAATAATCTTGAACAATCCGTTTCTTTAACTTTTCTCGTTGCTTAGAACAACCCTCAGATTCTTTAAACTGCAAACATGCTTATCCAGATTCACTAAAATGAAGGACAAAATAAAAAAAAAAAGTGATAATAAAGTGACTACTTTATACAAAGTCAATGTAATTAAAAAATTCGAATAATTAATTGTATTGATTTTTGTCGAATGTTCTGAAACCGCAATCCTGGTTACTTTGAAAGCCTTCAAAGAATGTAATGTAAGTACTCGTAGCGATCCTCTCCCATTTATTCACGCTTGTTAAACAAATATTTAAGTTCAAATTTGACAGAATATGTAGTGAGAATCTGAAACCGTAATTTATGCTTAGAAATCACCCACTTATTGTGAGTTGGACTCTGTTTTGATGCAATAAAATGATTAAAAATCACTGCGTTATAAATTTTGATCACCCACTACATATTACCACAGAACATCAACAAAATAAAGATACCGAAAGTGGTAATTGTTTAGAAAACGATGTTCATAAATATTATACACCCACAGATGCGAGACACTTCGACACTTGTGCGCATGTCAGAAGAATCCATTCCGATAATAGGGTAATCAATCCGTCTTATGGGATGAGTTGTGTCTTATTACAGGTCGGAAAATTAAGTTTTTTTTTTTTTTTTTTTTTTTTACGGACATTGTAGTTTTCAAAGTGGTAACTATTTTGCTTGTAAAACAGTTGGAAAATTTTATGTATTAGCACGTAATTTCGCGTGTTTGTGACCAATTCGTACATTTGTTTCTTCTCTTCAGCATCAATTGACCTGGCAATCTGCCAGATTGTATGCGAATTAAGCCAAACCTATCTGAATTTGTGTATTAATAATATTGCGAGTTGAAACTTTTACTGAAAAACAAGTGTTAATGTTTTTGAATGATGTAAATGTTAACTGTTCTAGTCTTGCTTATGTTGTTGAAAAAAAAAATAAGCGTTATTTTTTTTGATACATTAATCAAAACTCAATCCCAAAATATATTAACATAGCTTGGTAAAATCCTAATGATAATGCTTTGTAAAAACATTTTTAAGGAAAAGAAAGTGGTAATGGCGATACATAGTCCACTTTTTTTTTTTGAATCGAGGTTGTTTCTTTACTCCGAGAAGGATTTCTTTTTTCTTAATAGGTCGTTATTTTGGAACATGCAGTTCAGTGACAAACAACACAATTGCCATTCGTTGTCTATTTCGAAATAATATACCTAAAAATACGCAGTTCGGCCTCGTACATGGGAGGGAAATCGAGTTCGAGAATATATCGGTGTGTTGTGGGGGAGGGAAGGTATAGAATCGACAATCAAAAATGTCTGATTTTGAGACAAACTCTTACAATTTAAATTTACTTCTGCAAGACCAAATTAGTTTTTAATATGGATAAAATATATTTTATATTAATATTAATTTTAAAAATGCTACAAAATGCGAATACTTATTTTTTTTTAAATACTTAGCTTTTGGATAGTTTCGTCCTACACTTTCACCAGTTTCTGGAAACCAACCACAGTCACCTCACTACTGCACGATAAAATGTGGCGAAAGCTGAGTTATGGAGAACTGACTTTCCTTTTGAACAGAAAAACTCGTAGGTTTAAACCGACAAATGGGATGCACTTAATTTTCTAGCGGAAGCAGACATCATCTTAGTATCGCTATCAGCAGTTTTGTAGCTGAAAATTGAGTTCAATGAAATTCGATAGAAACGGAACGATTCTACTCCATCGATATGAATTTATAAAGCAAGTTTCATGTTATATTTTTGCAACGGTTGACATTCAAGACAATGGCGTAGACTTTTTTTTTCCTTCTGAAATGACCTTTTATTATATACAATGCATAGTGAAGTTAAGAATTTCCTGTTTTCTTAAGATACACGGCATCTTCCAAATGTTTACTGATGATTGTTCGGGCCATTTTCTATAAAAATTCTTATTGGCATTGTTAGTATAAATTTAGGAACGGATTATGTAACGATCCGGAACTAGAGACCAGCCTACCTCTCTCTCTCTCTCTGATTGAAAATTACTTCACGTGGTTGCATCCAGCTGTTTAAAACGAAAAACATGCATTCAATCGGCCATGATATGGTTGGGAATGCATCATGCACATCAAGTATGTTCTGTTCTCGTTGAGAAGAAAATGTCATTTGTGTGCACAAGTGATATTTTCTTCAGAAATCTCGAGGTTTGCGAAAGAAAAATCAAAATATTTGAATTTAAGTAATTCTTTAGAGTGCGAATTCAAGGTGGTCTAATAGAACTTTTCAGTCCTTAGTTGCATGCTTTATATTTGTATCGTTAATTGCAGTTTAAATAGGGCTTATCTATCACAATAGTGTGCTTGAAATCTTTGATCGAGGATGCTCATCCGCTGATATTTCGTTCTTACCCATATATTTTAGAGAAGTGTTGTTCAGTCACATCTTCAGTTGTAATCCGATATAAAGTGCGACTGTTATTTCAATGAAACAAAATGCGGCATATTTTCGCATTCAACATAACCAGAAACTGATTATTGATTTAAGTTTTCATGCCTTTTCAAAATACTTTGCAGGCGTTTAGTAGTGGATTGCGTATATTATCAGCGGTAGAATGCAACCAAGATATAATACACTATCCTCGTAGCCTTAATTTCTGTCGACTTAAATCTTAAATCCCAAAATTTTATTAAATCAAGTCGCTCAGAGCGGAGTTGTGATATATAATTTAGGCACGTTTCTTACCTCCGTGCGTTTGCAAATAGCAAGATTCAAACAAAACTTTTAATGATAAAAGTGTTATATTCTAAATGTAATTACATATTATATTCAGAAAGTTTGGTGTGCGAAAACAACCTTAATAAATGAGACTTTAACTTATTTGACCTCTTTGTCAGTTGTGAAATGTGAAAAATTGGGGATTAAGCTGTTTTTTTTCCTTTGCTACATACGACGTTTCATGAAACACAAATAAGACATTAAAGAACTCAGCAGAAGAAAAGGCTTTAACGATTATCGATTTCTCCACGCTTCTTGAGACGGTTCTGTAAGAAATAAAGGAATTTTCTTACTTTCATCAACTTTCGCGAGTCCTTTTGTTTGTTCGCTATGAAATGTCGGACTTCTTTCCTAATCCGTTTCCACCCACATTTTTTTCCTTCTACGAAATCAGATGTATAGAACTGCCAGAATACGTGACATGACTCTCTTTCGGTTGATCCTGTTGTCTCGGCCACATCAGGTAGCAGGAACTTTTTCCTCCTCATCCCTTAAGTACTAAATGTGTCCGAAGAAAGTGTTCTGTCGTGTCTTTTTTGGACCTTCACTACTCTCTTGTTGTTAGTTTCCATCATCACTCTTCTCGTTCCTCCTCCCATCGCTACGGCGATTCTAACTCACTTACGTACCGCGTGACCAAGGCACAAGTCCAAGGTTGGCATCCCCATTACTTCACAGTAAACTAGTTAGTGCAACCAGACGCTCTAAAAACGAGATAAAGGATATGCTTTATGCCTAAAACCTTTTTTTAAGCCACAGATTATCAAAGTACTCAAAGGAACTCGTGTTAACTTATAACAATTGTGACTGTAATCTATTGATTGGTGTTTAAATTACTGTGACTTGAAATACATTTTAGTTGTATTACAGAGAATGTTATTGTCGACGTCGCTACATGTATGGTTTGCCTCCCGAACTGACGTAGGAATTTTGATATTACCTTCGTTATACGATTGCATGTTTACCCTAAAAATGATTTGAGAGAGATAAGTATTTTATTTCTACTGATAGTGATAACTTTTTTTTATTTTACCTTTCTTTTTGCAGTCTAATCTTTTGAGCATTTTTATATCGTGTAGTTTTACTCGTATTATTTGTGCTCTCATTTTTATCACGTGGTCTGTCGTACATACTTAATTCCTTCAGTATCTGTATTTCTGTAACCAAATGTCTTTTTTAAAACATTTCTTTTGTTTTATAAAAACAAAAGTTTTGTGTTGGAAATTTACATTTTTTATTCAATGAAAGTTTACTTGAAGTTTGCTAACTAAAAATCCATTCTGCAAAAACTAAAAGAAAAATTTCTAGAAAGTTATTTAATCGATTTGGTTTACCAGTCTATTGTAAAATCCAATAAATTATACTTCTTTCCTCCTCTTCTATATTATACTCAAATCCATGCATGCAGAAGTTTCCACACGCTTGGGTATGATGTGGGCGGAAATGAAGTCAGTGCTTCTCTTCACTTGCAAACTGTCCTTGACTTATGCTCGGATATAATGTGGATTAAATCGAAAATAATTTTAAATTATTGTAATGCTAATTTACAAAAAATGACGATTCCATGTTACATTAAAAACATGGGAATGCAGAGTTAATTAGATAATGAAGATATGTAACTTTGATTTTCTTAGAGTGAGTGGCGACTTTTGCCATAGCGTTATCTCGCCGCTCTCATACGCAGGTGCAAGGGTTATTCCTCCTCGAAACTTGGGTTTATCGCCTGAAACAAACGACCAGAAGACAAACGCAAGTAGCAGACATAATTATACTATCCTCATAGCCTTGGGTGGTGCTTCAACTGTAATTCAAAACGAGTATCTAAAGGAAGCTTATCCGCCTAAAATGATCCAAATTAGGAGAATTCAAAAGACGTCTAGATAAATATTCTTAATTTATCTAGAAGATTATATACCTTCCTGTTTGGAGCACGCCATAGTGCCTTGAGATAAGACTCAGTTGTTTAAATCACTGAATTGGCTCTATAATTGTTCTTTGTTGGTTATAAACAAAATTGTTTGCTATCCAGGTTCATTTTCCCCCTTTCTTCACTTAGAATGTGGCTTTTCATCCCGCACAATATGTAAATCGGCTAGAGAACACACGGTATTGAATCCAGTCACTTTCGACAGGTTAGGAAATCAAATGTTAAACTTTTTATCCATGATCCGTTTTCATAAGACGAAGTTATTATAGTTATTTTACGACGTTTCTTTCTGCAGTCAGCTTAACAAATATAAAATAAAAAGTTGTGGTATATAATAATTTCAGTAGTTCTATAATAAATATTTGATTTAATCACGTTTGAGAAACGTTGAACTAAACCTGCAAGTAATATAATTATTTTTGAAACGATCTGTAATCATATAACAGATTGTGACTGATCACTAAATTTTCATTTAGTGATACATACTGTTGACTGAATAAGCCGGATCGTAAATGACATGGAGATGGAAGGTGAATGCTGCAGAGATTTTTTTATTTTACTAGAAAGACCTTGGCAACTCTCCGTATATTCGCCACTAGTATAAGGCTTTTTTTTTCTCCCCAAAATTCCAGAAGGCTTCTTTTTTTAAAGGAATTATCTGTATTACAAACAATGAATTCACTTTATTATACACGTCAAAGTTTTTATGTTCTAAAAATAACTGTTTTGGAAGTAAACATTTGATACTGTATAGAGAATCATTTTTATCCTTTCCTTGGTAGTCCAAAGATAATAAAAAAAATCTTGCAACAAAAATAGACTGATTTCTTATTTAATAACATTTCAGGAAGGAAGTAAGTCCCCGTCCATCTTCCAAAGCCTTAAAAGAGATTTAAGAACTCTTCATATTTGGTCGTTTTCTCCTGGCAGTATGAACTGCGCGAGATATACGATATGTGATCTTTACTGCGATTTATGGCAAGAGCGCGGACAGAAGGATAAATAACTACGGCGAGGTACAGGTATTTCGAACACTCTATATATTGAATAAATGAAAATAGATGTTTCGTAATAAAATAATTCTACCTTCCAGCACTCTTTCAATCACAATTTCAAGTGGTTGTGGCTGAGTTTGTTTGAGCAGTGATCCGTATTTTCTTGCAATCCCCCCCCCCCCCCCACACACAATGCAGTACTATCTTCAGGTAGTTTCTTTCACTTCACTATAACAACAAAGTCTCTTCGGAGAATGATGACAAAGTGTGTGTGTGGAGGGGGGATAACGATTGTGACTGTGTGACATACGTTTCACCCCTCTCCAACTTTCCGCCACCTTCGTCTGTTTTATGAGCGGTTGACTATTCCACATGACTGAACGAACCTGTTGAAATAGTTATATATATCAGGTGATAAAGATTTAAAAGGTAGACTGCATAACACAGGTGCTGAAGTTAACTATTTATAGGTTGTTTGTGATAATTACTTGCGTATCCGTACATCTACTCATCAATGAAAATTTTAAATTCAAATTCATCCCTTTTTAAAAGTACGATGTTAACACCACTTTTGAGCCGTGTTCCGAGATTGAGGAAATGGCTTCGCAAAACGATTAAAGTATGTAGCACAAAATAAATGTAATTCTTACTATTCTTATATTTTTATAAAAAAAACAAAAAAGTACAATTATGGCCTAGGAAAAAAAAACGAATTACTGTTATGCTCGAAACAGATTTGGTATCAGCGACATTTCTGCATGGAAGTACGTGGTACTCACTTGCAACACGTGCTATTTTTCAGTTGGACAACTTCATAAAGCATTGGATCTAGTCAACATGCTGCTTCACTATGACCCAGAAATATACATCAAGTGATGTGAATTCAGTCTCTTTCTCTTGAGATAACGCTATGGAAATATGAGGACAGCACCTCGATGAGTCCTTGGAGGTGTCACGTAATAATCAAGTATTATTCAAGGAACTGGGGTGTGAATGATTAGTTTCAGCAAGATGGCGTTACAGCTAGCACATCATTGGGTGGGAGATTTTTTTACCCTCAGTGTTCTAAACAACATTTGCTTAATTAAAAACTTTCACGCACAACTGGCCTACCAAATCTTTTCTACATAAACAAAAAATAATGTCGACGACAATCTTTTCGGGGATTCTTGGAGGAGCTGTTTCTAAACTTATATATTAAATTAATTAATAGTGAATAAATTGCAGGAAACCCTTATGAAAATAATTATATAGCGATAGGAAATTATAGCGGACGGGAAAAATTGACTAAAAATTCCTTTAATGAGGGGGGAGGGACAATTAATAAAGAAACATTGCTCTATACCAAACATTGAACTTTTCAAGTCCTTAGTAAGCAGGGCTACGATGTCACACCGGGTGATGAAATTCATCTTCCACGTAAAAGATATATCACAGAATTTATGCCAAAGTAGGCCTGCAATCGAATCCGCTCACTGTTAGTTGGAGAGTGGGTGTGCTGTCCACTCGGCTAATTTGGCTGTAAGCTTACTTAGTGAGCAGCGTTTCCAATTATATGAATATATAATTATGCATAATACTTAGTTAAACTTGTTATAAATGCGATTTCTTTGTTTGGCTGCTGGTCATTTGTTTCAATAATGGAATTGATTTGTAGTATTATTTCTCTTTGTCACTTATGCACTAGATCTCTAATTATAGCCACCTCACATGAAGCATCATCACTGTAATGAGTCTATCATACATCATTGTCACTTTGGTGTCTTTTTCAATGCTTAAAAAAGTGGTAATTAATGGTAATTAACATTAATGAACATTTCTTTCTGAAATATGTAAATATCTTCTAATTGAAATCCTCTTGATGTGCTCTTTTTATAATTTATAAAAACGGATAACTTATTAGCGAAAATCTCATCCACTCCCAGGTGAGCTCTGCGTTTTTCAAGCCGCGCTCAATTCATTTAGGAATGAAGGAGATAATGGGTATCAACACGTTTGTACTTCGCCTTTAATCTGAATTTTACAAACAGAAAATTAAAAATGTTTAACTTCGGTAGTTATCAAATAACGTACATTTACCACTAGCAGAAGTATAGCGAAAACAATATTTATACGCAAAGTGGCCTCCCGATTTCATTTCCCTTGGTTTGTTTAAATATAACTTTTATAGCAGTGATCAAAGAATTTATTCCCATAATTCCACACTTAAGTTTTTATGAAGTTTGCACCAACTCGGTCTTCTACATTTGTCAAGAGGATCATTGACAAAATTCGAGCCCAAATCGTTTTCCGAGATATTTTTTCTTTTTAAATATGGGCAGTAATTATGAGTGTTACGTGCATTTTGTTCTATAAAGCTGTCATGGACAGCTTTATAGAACAAAATGCAAACTTGCATTTTAAATAGTTATTTGGCATTCTTGAATGCTTAAACATTGGACTCGGAAATAGTGCATTAATTAAATGAAGTCGGAATAAACAATTATATTAACCTGCGAGGACCTGATTGTGCATAAGTATAGAGGATGTTGAACCCTCTCATCTACTACGATCCTCAACAAGTCCTAATTACAGTGACAAATTTGGTATGCATATCCACAATAAACAGATGGAATTTTTAGTATGGAACAGGTAAAACTCAATTTCTAGTGAAAATGACAAATATGAAAGGAGGTGCCTGTCGTTGGACTAGTGAATAACAACTCTTCTGTCTAATCCACAGGTTATGGTCCGAATCCAAGTTCGTTGTTGAATGTTTGTCTTTAGGTCGGTAAATAATTGAAGACCTGAGCAGGGTTCTCGGATAATATTCCCCCTTCTCTAGAGTACAGTAACTTTTGTAGGTGGAATTGGGAGAATGACCATTTTGGTGCGGAAGTCGACATTTATCAACTATTTTCATGCCGCAATGATAGTCGCTTTTAAAACTGCTTCTTTCATATTCACTTGCAATTGCCATAAAGCATTTATCTTAGGAAATGTGAATGTAATCGGCCGAAATTTTCATTTCCCTCACAGAACAACTTTGAGCAATTAACTACACTTTAGTTGGATTAGTTAGCATTAACATTTCCTATCAGAAGTAGTGGTGTACGCCCTTGCCAATCAGAGTGGGTAGTCAAGGCTCAACCACTAATTTCGAATACAAATTCCTCAAATTCTCTAATCGCATTGTAAATCCTGATCTTGGCATTCCTTTCTGACATTAATAAATGGCATTTTAAAATAGACATATTTCTGTACCAAACAAGATTTAACTCGCTCTATTCTACACAAAATATAAATTTCAGAAATTGCCATACTTTCGACATGGCATTGTAATATTTTTCTGTTGAATTTTAAAAAAATATATTTCATCTTTTCTTATTTTTCCTTATCTATCTTTGCGCTGAGAAAATCAACCAAACTCAGAATTTCAAGGCTGAAGAAGTCTTCCTAGTTGGTGAGTTCTTTTATGACATTTAATTTCATAGCCTTTCCGTGTCTGTATTGACATGGACATTGACAATACATTAGTTTAAACAAATTGTTAGATGAATTGTTTCCGCTCTTAAGGATCTCTGAACTTTCTCAAACGAATACATAGTTTGTTTTCCAATTAAATTAGTTTTAGTTCTGTGCCATTCACAATTGTCACGAATTAGTCGAGTCGACAGAAACATGCCTGCAAACTAATTGGACTCTTGCTATTACTGCTCATTAAAGGCTTAATTAACAACCTAACTAATTGTACTTGTGTGATGTTGTATAACAGACTTCCTTGTGATCTAACACCTTTCGATATCACCATCCTTCGCTACTTCAATGAATGCGAAATAAACAGCTGTTGATTGATATCTAGAAACTGCTTCTTAGTGTTTATTCATCTCTTTTGTGTTCCGTATCATTTACGTTGGCTGTCCAGAATGAGAGTGCGATTTTATCTGAATTATAGCAGATTACTACAAATAACTTGTAAAGCTCGCTACACAGAAATTCTTCCTCTTGCAGTGGTATTAAACAAATTATGGTGGAATGATGTTTCGCGTACGTTACAAAATAATTCATTTACTTCTTTTTTTTATTCTTTCACCTTGTAAGCAAAGCAGATCAGGATTTTAAGCAGAGCAATTTTTTTCTACCGATCTTTATTTCGTATAAAGATTGTTAATGGATTCGGAATAATAAATTTGCTTGAATAGTTAGTTTACGATCGTATTTCCTGATTTATTGAGAATTTCAAGAAATTTTATGTGATTTCTAGTTTTTCCAAGAAATGTTGGAAATAAGATGATGAAATGGACTTCGATTACTGTTCTTTGAAAGCGAATATCCTCAATGGTTATGGTTTCCTTTCCGTACTCCCTCGTGAAACTTGTTTGTTATACTGATTGATTACTAACAATACAGCGTTTCTACGGAAACTTACATTACTCACAAGCAATTTTTTTTTTTTTTTTTTTTTTTTTTTTGCCTCTAGATGTGGTCATTCCTTCGAATCGTCAATCACATAGATGCGGTGTAAACTACATAAATATCCTTGACTAGTGCAGATGGCAGTGGCGCCATCTACGTGATTTATTAAAACTGAAAATGCTTGCCTGCTTATGGCGAAGTAATTTTTTTCTTCGATTAGACAAAAGCGGTTGTACCACATAGGATACAAATTAATCTTTTTTGGAGAGTCTTTACTAAACCAAAATCCATTTTAAAATATCTTAAGAGAGAAAAAAGTAAATACTGTGTATGTCGAAAACTTTTCCAGACTTGAGTGTTCAAGAACAAGTATAGAAAGATTATTGGAAAACTGAATACGTTTAGTAACTTATTAAACCTGAGTACCATTAAATATTTGAAAAATAAATCATCCTACTATCGAAGTTTATATAAAAAAATATTTTTTTGTTAATAATCCGTAATTCATCCATCCATAATATTTGGAAGCCAAAAAATATTTTAATGGTACTTGATGCTTGCTTGACATAATAAAATAACAAAGCAAACAGTTATCTCGAAAAGAACTGATTTGACTTTTGAAATAGTTTATTCAAGAGAGAGAAAGAAGAAGAAAATCTTGCATGTTTTAATTTTTATGCTAACCAGGGCTATCTTGCTTCTTTTGTCAACTGCTCCATCGATTGGAAACATTTTTGTAATTTCACGTTTACCGTGTGCAAAGTTAGCAGGTTTTGTAAAAACCATTATTAGCGTTCGTGTTATAACGCATTTACTGTCGTCATTCATCACTATTTTTCAGGGTTGGAAGCACTTCTTTCAAGAAATTTCTTAGATATCGGAAATTTTGAACCGTGTACGTTGTTAGATTTGAAACGTTCTTTGTGTGGAATACAAGGTTAGAAATATGCAAAATAGTTTATAATGGATGCTCTTTCTATATGACTTTGTTTTCTTTATTGGTCTACAGAATTTTTTCTGGCCCGTTACAACAGTTTATCGAAAACATGTTAAACTGATGTTTTGGTTATGAGAACATCATCGGTTAACAACGATCGCTAACATACGGAGTCCGGTAGAATTTTAAAAAAAAAATTTTTTTTAACCCTATCTAAATTTGCGGGCAGTAATTCTAAATGGTTATAGCTAGCAAAACACTCATCTAGTTAAATGCTTAATACCAGTAAGTATTTAGAAAAAACAGCTAGTCAAACAATTGAAAGATCTAGGGACCAACCGTGGAATTTTTCAAGTCCACTTCCTATAAGTGGCATTGAAATTCATCTACCTGCTACCTGTTCACAAATATGAATGCTCGGGGTGGGGGAGGAGAGAAGAATTTGAACTCACGCCCTGTTTGTAAGAATTAACCTTGCCATTGACGTTCTTTAGTTTATCAAATTCAAAAACATTTTGCTGTGAATTTTAAAATCGATTCCGACATCCTTTCTCTCGCCGCTTTATTCGATCAAGTTCATCACCGAATTGATATTAATGCAGTTTATTTTTAGAATACAGTAGGATAGTTATTTCCGCGGAGAATTTTAAACCCTTGTAATACATACTCCTAACAAGTTTGTGATAACGAGTGGCGTATTTTGGACCGTTTTACTCTTAACATGAATCACTTTATGCGTCATTCACAATACTGAGCTAAGATAGAGCCTTCGGACAGGCCATTTGATACGTGTTTATACATTTTTTTTTCCCTGAAACCTTGTTTCGAACCTGCGGTTCGAATTGTCTTTGGAATTTTCATCGGCCGGTGTGAAACCACCACTTTACTATATGGGAGGCCTAAAATAGCTTCAAGTTCGATGTTTGGTCTCTGAGGAAGGGTTTACGCATTATGTAAAATAGAAATAATAAAACAGAAAATGAATAAAAATAGAAAAAAAAAATCCTTAGTCCACCCACATTATTAATGCACTATAGGTTTACAACCTTTTGTGAGAAAGAGTAAAAAAATAAAAAAAAAATCCTTCCCAGCACTCAACGATCCAAGTCTATACGGTAGAGAGCGCTCCCCCCCCCCCCCCAAGACCATTACACTCCCGCCAAAAAAAACTCAGTTTGAAGTGATGTAGTCGGCATAAAGTTCGCCAGTTATACTCCACAACGCCCTTACACGTCGGATGGTTAAAAGGTAGTATGAATCGTTTCCGTATAGTGGACTTTAAACGTATTACGGACTAGACATGGAGTTCTCTACCCCGGTATAATCTTCACTGTGTGGTTTTTAGCCTTATGCACACCCGCTCTTCTAGAAACCTAGACTGTGCAGCTTTTTACGTTGTGTTCTGCTGCTACTTGTAACCTCCCTCTTCCATCCTCGTATGTTCTGAGTTGTTTCCACATTGTTGAGAATGTTGAGATTTGTGTACTTTTCTCCCTTCCTGAGCATTCTTTAGTCCTTTGATGTTAGCTTCCTGCATTTCTTTGGTTAACGCGATATCCTCACATTTCTGTCGATACATCACCATAAGTCTGCATTTGGAAATGCAGACTTTTACCAAGTGTCAACAAAGGATAGGCGACTGACATGTCGGTCTATGAAAACACCTCTTTTCGAAGTTCTTCGGGTGCCATTTGAGGGTATACAGATGTGATACACGATTGTCTCTAGTGGTGTATTTGTTTGTCTTATATGAACATAAACGTTAAGTGTGGCGAAAGAACAGACATATGTCCTTGTTTGTTTGTTTCCATTTCAAAACGGGGAGGTATTATTGCTTATTTTAATGCAGTATATATCCATGAAGGGATTCGAATGAACTGGGAGCCAGTTCAGAATTGCACTAAGAAGTGAAAAATAAGAAGCATAACAAATTATTAAAATATATCGAACTATCTTTATATATAAATGCTAGTCTTCTTGGATGAGAAAGTTAAGTCTCGTTCTCCCGTAGACAGGCAGTAGATTCGAATTTCACTTTGACGCAGATGTTGGTGGAATTGCACTGTGGAGGCTGCCATTTTTAAATAATGGTTTTCATCAAGCAGAGAACCACCATCGCTGCCTTACAGTGAAATGGCACAAAATCAATGCTTCAGAACAGAATTTTCGGCTTATTTAAATAAGCCGAAAATTTTTAGGTTTCTAACATTCCAAATGACCATACAAAATGCATGTGTAAAATTCAATTTTTTTTAATATGGATGTTATTGAATAGTTCTGATTCTTAATTCTGCCTAATTTGAAGTTATATTTTCAACAAATGGTTAGTTTCTTTCCTTAGTTTTTAATATAGCAAGAAAAATGTTTAACTTTTAGCACTTCTTTTGTCCGTGTATTCAAAAGATGCGTTAAATCAAAAGTTTCCGTTTATTCTTTCGTGCTCGTGTAATTTTTTTCCCGTATTGCAACGGTTGCCGATCCAGTGACGTCACATCTTGAATTATTCATTTTGGTTTCATCTCATTTTTGTTCTTCCCTATCATTTATGCAAAGTGTACTTTATCATGTTTTGCTCTGTACTGAACACGTTAGGGCATTGTAAGGATGTCAGAGTCCATTATTCTGCGATAGTTTCAGTCGAAGATGTTCTGTTGAATTATGTATTTAAATAATACTGCTGCTTATGTGCACTGTCTTCATTACGTGCCAGAAAAGTTTGAAAGAATGCTGCTCCTACACGCAGGAAAGTGGTACTTCTACTAAATAGATTTACTATTAGATATTATTGGAACTGTTGAGCAATTTTTAGAATCTTCGAGAATTTTAATATTTTTATTGTTTATTTCCCCGCTGATATTTTTGAATAGCTTTCTTTAAGTTCCGAGAAATTTTTAGAATTCATGTTAGGTTTGATATGCACGGCTTTGTTGATGCTGTTAACATACCGTTGTTACTTGAAATATATTGATTGATACCAAGGATTTGCAGTCAAGTATCGCAGTTGTTACTATTTGAGCATGCGTAGTGTGAATAATATTTCTCATATTTTGGGAAATGCCAAATCATTAGTCATTGTAAAAGATCTACTGTTTCTTTGTTCTGTTTGTAAGATTTATACTGAAGGGTTTTTCTGCTTTCTTTTTAAGGCCTAGGTCTAATTGGGGGAAAACAAGTTACGTTGTCAAGGTAACCTTCGCTAATATTTCACCGGATGAAATTGCTGTGCGAGAACTAGTAAACAAACTTCCGCCAGCTGCTTACCTCTGTATCTTGTTTATCATTTCGAATTAATTAAGTCTTTATATAAAGAATCCCCCAAAAGAAGGGATGAAATGTTTTATTTTCTTGGACCCCAATTTTTTCCTTTTTTTTCTAATTTTAATAAATGGTAGCTCATAGACTGCAATTTTTTAAAATTATTAATAGTAGAAAAATACTAGTTATTAATACCTAAAAAATTGCATTAGTGCAGTTTATCTAGGTATGGATGATGGTGGGGGGGGGGGGAGAATCGAGAAATTATTTTTATGAAGGATATCTTGAACTACGGAGTTTGAATTATCTGTGCGTTGTGTGCATAATTTGTAATATTGTTTTTTTTTTTACCTCTTAAATTTTAATTCTTCATTCTGTACTATCAGTTTTAATTCATTTCAATTAAGTTCCCCTTTTAATTCGTTTAAATTAAATCTGAATAGCTTCATGTTGGTTCGTGACCCACAAGAATATTATTTAGAACATTTAGTTTAATATCTGACTTTTAAACTTTGTTTTGACTATTGGTCAAATATTTGCATAATAAACAAGTTATTAACTCTCAAGATATATACAAACCGCCAGTTCATCTGAAGTATCCTCTTCAACGTTTCAGCACAGTCCTTCCAGTAAAACATATCGATACGTTTTAATCTTGGCAGAACATCCTAGCATATCGTTGGCATTGTTTCCCTTGGCTGTCGTTTCCTGAAGAAACGTGCTGCTAAGACGTTCCCCTTGGTGTTGATCTTAGGTGACCAATAGTAGCGCATGTTGAACGGTTCGCTAAACGCGGGGATTAATTTCGTGCGGGTTGCTATTAGCAACCGCAGACCTGGATAAATATCCAGATGCTTATCAAAGGGTTGAGTGAAGCGTGCAATGGCCGATGCGTTTATATTAATATATAAATACTCTTCTAAGTAGATTTCCAGCCAGTTAACCACAGAACTCATGTATACTGTAAGTAGTTCGTCATTTTACTTGTATTTTAATATCGCCTTTGAATGTTGACTGCTTCCTGCAAATATCTGGAACATATTGCATTTCTTCAGAAATTTTGAGCAGAGCCAAAAGAAAATATATTAGCGTCATGACAATCGCCAAGCGCGTGATTTCATTAGTGTACTATCATCCACTATAATCTCCAATCATCCAGACGTGATGAAAAATCTTTCCTTCGAAATACTTTTGGCATAAACATCAGTTATTGCTCCCTTAGTATCCAAGAAACTTGGTTTCCTTTTATGCTCCAAAAGTTTTACTTGTTAACTCTGACTGATTTCATGTCTTTGGGTAGCATGTCGCAAACGGTAAAAAAAATCTATTTTCTCTAGAAAAGAGCAGTTATGTTGATAATAAGTTTACTGCCTTTCGGCTATTGCCACTATTCCTGTTTCTACTGTACATCGGAAATCGCACTAAATCTGTTCACGCGATTACAGTAAAAACTCCACCAATCATCCCCAGTTCAACTTCCTCCCGAAGTTGAACCAGTGCGCTATACTCGTCTCATGGTCTTATTGCTTTGATGTAATCCCAAACTTTAAGTATTGTCTCCTTCAAAATCTTAGAAGGTGCAACAGTCGTGTGTGAGATTTAAACTATTTCTTAAAATAAATAATAATAACGAAGAGGAACTTGCTATTTCACGCAATTATATCAATTGGAATTAAAAACGCTAGATGGCCATCATTGGCTACGATGTTCTTGTCACTCTCGTCGGTTTAACTGAACAGTCAAATAAATTCATCGTTGATGAGGAAAGGATTTCTAAAAATGAAAACGTTTATCGCCGTTGTCTCTTTTTACTAACCCTTTTTATTTTCAAAAAAAAAAAAAAAAAACCCACTATGTAACTGTAAAATCAGCACTGAGTTCAATGATTGATGGATTAAGTCCTTGACTCTTATTTATCCGTTAATTTGTATCGGCAATAATAATGAGAGAGGAGAGGTTTGAGGACATCTGCCCCGCTCCTTGTGATATCGGTAAGGATTTATTTGTGTCTTCTGTATTTACAAATATCGTAAGTGTTGTAGTTTGATGCTTGACGACTTAGTTCGTTAAACTATCGCAAAGTTCCATAAATAATTTGTCTTCTATAGCGATCTATTTTTGTCTTACTGCTTGTTTAGCCAGTTTGAAAAAAGAGGATTTGCAATATCGCCATTTAATATTTTTGGAACTCATCAGACAGCCTGAGATAATGTTGCAGTCGATACCTTTTATTGGTGTTCGTTGAAGCGAGTAAAAATGTCCGTGTGAATCAAAGTATCTGATCGTAGGATATCGATCAGATACTTTGTTTACAATAATCTAAGAGCCGTTTCGCATTTGGACCAGCATATTAGGATCAACACATGCTTGAATATGAGTATATACCTAAACACTTCCGAACTAGATTTGTGTAATGCACATTAATCAGTGTGTATAAAACAAGCACAACACTTGCTACAATAAGAAATGAAAAGAAAAAAAAGGGAATAAAATGAATCGTACACCATCTTATAATATTACTTTCAAAAACGTCTTACTCTGTTGATATTTAATTATTATTAATGTGCTTATTTCATATTCAGTTTTGAAATAGAGAATAAGAACAAAAAAAAAGATTAATCGAAAGGAACGTCGTGTTTAGCAAAGGGCCCGTAATCATTCTGGTTGCATAGAAAAATATAAATGCTTCAGAGATATCAAGAAAAACGATTGCCGTTACATTCATGTACTATAAATATAATTTATAGTAGTTTTAATTTAACTTTTGCGTAGCACTCCTCCCTATTTAAATTCGACGTGAAACCACATTGATTAGGCTAGCAAAAGGATAGTTACTGTAGCTACTCAATCGTTTTTAATTAAAATCTCAGCCTTAATTTTAACGTTGTGATAATTGCATTTCCACTACACCTTTTAAGTGTATATGTGATAATATCATGTACAACAGGCATTAGTTAAGTTCTAAATGTATACACTTTTCTAACGAACTATCAACATATTTTGGAAGTTAAAAGTATTGTCTGATCAAGTTTCAAGGTTTTCTAACATCGGCTTCGTTTCTTATTACAAGTAAACTATTAAACATTTTGGGGACAAATAGGGACAGTGTTTTATGTATTCTTTCTTTTTGTGTGCGTTCAGTATTTTATGACGAGAGAACCCTTGACACTTCTGGTCATGTCGGAAGGAGGCGAATCCATTCCGATAATAGTATAATCAATCTGTCTTGTGGAATGAGTTTGTTTTATTATTACGCGTAGGCAAATTAGCTTTTCTTTTATGAACATTCTAGTTTTTAAAGTGTTAATTATTTTTTTGCTTGTATTGCGACAGACAACGCACATGATTTCGCGTGTTGGTGATGAATTCGCACTCTGCCAGCTACGGTGGACAGACCGTACTTTTTACAGACGTAATCATTTTATCGCCATGCATATTGGTTTTTAATGTTTCTTTTTCTCAATTTAAGTTTTAAATTTTGTTTTGCAGAATTGTATTGAAAGTTTATTAGAGTGGAATATTGTCACCATTTTCAGGTGTACATTTGCCATGCTTCATATTTCGTTTACAGAAGTTAGAGTGAAAATTAATATGGTGTCACAGAAGTCGTTGATATAAATTATAAACAAAATTTATCTAAGAACAGATACCTGTAGAACATCGTAAATTACCTGAGTGAAACCACTACTATAGCTTTTGCTATTTTTCTACTGTTTGTGACTTAACGATAAACAACTTTATTGAATTCGTCAAGGGCATTCCTTCTAATTTGTCTAGTTTCCAAATTTTTTAATTTAAACGCCATGGCATACTTCGCCGTGGTATTTTAATTAAAAAATACCATGCAATGTTTAGAAAAATTGTCAAGTTTGTTGATTTGTGAGTAATAAATTCAGTTTGTTAAAGTTAAGTGCGTATTAAGTATTTAGCTTCTGTCTGAATACAAACTATTTATTCAACTTTTTCCGTAAGTTTGAATAATCCAATTTTTTAAATATAATTAATAAATATATTTGATGCAAATATATATTTATCAAATAAATATATTTGATACTTTCAATGTGCTGAAGTTGTGTACCATCAGTGGCCCAGGTTACAGCTTTTTAATTATTATAATATTTCCGACTTGTAAGTTAGAGATGTTTATGGACTCAGCTATTTCAGCATTGCAAATTTACTAACAGGTTATATACTCATAAGTAATATTCGACTGTCACAAAGTTATTAAATTTATTTATTAAGGTTCTTTCGCTATTTAAATGAATACTTTTATTATCGTCTGATCCCTAATAGTGTTTGAATACTGCTCGTATTATGCGTTTATATTTATGCTTTCTATACACCTGTTTTTATTACTATTTTGCTATCCCTGGCTATGTTGATTTGACCATCTCTGCTAGTAGATGGACATTTCAGTTCCATGTTTGGTTTTCACCCACCTGTTTATAAGAAATGGAACATTTTGTTTTAATATTCTAGTTTATTCCAGGCACTACATGCCTATTATCCTTAGTCTTTCGATGCTGAATTAATGTTTTTTTTTTTAACAAAATGGTCTGCGATTTTAATACCACCGCCTGATTTTTATGCGTGTGACCTAACGAATTTCTTGATCTAAATTCGATACATAGCAATTAAATTCTGTTTGATTATTTACATGCTGAGAAAACCGCTAGCGCCGAGCAAATTATGTTTGAATTAAGATACGATGATCATAATTGATATCGTGCAAAATGTTCCTAAGAGGTGTAGAAATGAGTTTGTAAATAGTTGCTATCTAGAAATGGTAATTATGAAGCATTTTTATGGGAATCCTACCCCAAAGACACAACACACGATATATTAGTAATAATATAATGCATATATACTGTAGTACAATATACGTACATCAGCACTATGGGTAGGGGCTAAGAGTAACATAATCCGGATCCTTTCAGTAGCGACTAAACGTCAAACTTTTTTAGTGGCTTCAGGCCCAGTGAGTAGGATGGTCTTGTACTGAGTATATATTCATCTACTACTCAAAGACATTCGAAAGTATTCATGCCTTGAATGAATTCAAACCCACAGCCTATTGATCGGAGTGCAAAGCGATTATTGTATCATGATTATGAAAAACATCACCTTTCGTATCGATTTAAATGTATTTCACCATATTTTTAATTTATGGCTAACATTACTAGTGTTTTGTCTTAAGAACTCAAGATATTGTAATATTCCAAATCTCCATTTTCTGTAGTTTACATTTGCCGATGTACAACATAGTTGAGTCCGTACTGTTGAAAACAACTTAAATCTGTGTTACGTTCTTTTGTGTTATCTTCTACGATTTTTCATGCGCTTCCTGAGAGGTATCCAAAACTTCCAAGTGCTTGTTGGCTAAGATCATCAACTACTTGATAAATTAAGTTTGGTGCGGTGACTTTCAATTGACGTTTTCCGTTCCCGTTTTTAAGATTTTAGTTTGATTTCTTCCGTTAGTCCCATTTTATGGCCGATAGGAAATCATCACTTTTGAGATGCGTATTCCCCAGCAAGTTTTAAGTCGCTTGCTCATTTTTTTTTTTTAAGTTGCCAATAGCTCTGCAGCAGCAGTAGTAGTATCCATACCATGTGACTCAAATCTGTTTAACCTTCGAGCGCGCGCAGGAATGTCGACACCACTGTAAGACAAAAGGACGACTTCCACGTTTTGTTGCTTTTTTGATCGTTAAATTTAAATACAGTGTTTTTTTTTCTTCGAAAGTTTGTTTGTTATAAAGTGCATGAGCTCTTCAAATACTTTGTAGAGAACGGCATTTAATTTTCAAATATTAATGCAGAAAAACGTCTTTGTTTTAGTGTACTTATCTTATATGCAGTCAGAGAAGGGCTTTGAATATTATTGTTGGCATTCTGAGTGTTTGAAGAAATGTTTTACGAACTACTTACACAGGCGGTTAGTGTACAGTAGCTATGAGACGCATCATTTTGCGAGTTAGGTAAGGCGCAAAACACAAATCAAATTAATACTACAATCAAGTTTCAAAAATTATTAACACTGGAGCACTCTCATAATCTCTTACGATTTTTGTGTCATATGATGTTTTTGTTAGTCCAGAATAAAATTAACTTTACAGTAAGTTCCTTTTAATTATTCTATTATATTTTGCTCAAAATTTTGATATTTATTTTTTATTATTTATCCATTTGTAATGCGATTTCTACTGTTGGACCAACTTTAGAGCTGGCGTTTTGACATACTTATGTTTTCATTCTTTTCGTGGGAGTGGCAGCTCCATAAATCTTCAGTCTGGTGAATATTAGCTACTATTAATATATCAGTTACTGTTTTGTTGCTTCCTTGATTTCACTTCCTTCATACAGCAAAACAAACAAGGCAGTCATTGGTATTATAGGCCTGTAATCCATGTAGAAACGTTACATTATTCTATGATACCAAGCTGCTCGAAGAAAGACCGTCAGAGTTAGATTCCAGTCCACGACTAGAGGAAAGTTTTCTTCAGCTGGTTCTTGAGTTAGTCCATCGTTTGGTACAGACATGTTTTATTTATTATTCCTCTCTAGCCATGAACTCCGCTATCCTTATTGATTAAGGAGATGCTGGCTGCTAACCAGTTTTCAAAAAGTTGATAAAAATGCGTTAAGGGATTTTTTTTATTTTTATTTTATTTTTATTATTTTTTTTAGAGATAAATGGCGAAGCGCATGCAATCAAAGCTGTAGAATGCCCATCTGCAGGCTGCTCATAGCTTTTATCAGAATAGTGTATGTATGCTACGCGCCTTATATTAGTATCGCTTCTCTTAAAGAATGAGATTTTTCATCTTAAATAGGCATTTAGATCGTTTCTTAAATTCTTACCTCATCATGCTCCTATATTCTCTTTCGTACAGTTGTCAGGCAGTAGTAAAAAAGGCTAAACTTGTTAGTTTAGCTGCTGTTATGCATTGCTGATGAAATATATTTCCAACAACTAATTTGAACTCAATATTTAGCTTGCTTTTAAAAAACTATAATAGCTCGTTATGCAGTATGTAAAGAACTAGAACCATCTTCGTTTTAGAATGGTTACTCACATTGTAGTCTAATTTGTGCTCTCCCGTCACTTAGTTCTGAATTTTCCCCTAATGGAAACCGTAGTCGGTGTTTAAATTGCATTTCCAACTAACAGTGCCCCATTTAGTTTCGGTTAACTACCTCGTAATGATATATTAGACAGGATAAACCTTCTGTGGAGGAAGGATTACAAAGGCCACGGCACTTAACACGGTCACTGTGAAATGTTGGATGGTTTCGTTTAATGATGAGCTTTGAATGTCACTCAGGAGTGCTAGCAGCTCTTTAATCTGAATAGTGTAATTAGCTTTTAATGCGAATTTAATAAACAACATTTCGTGTCATTAACTGACTGTACAGCTGAACTATAGACTGGCTTGTTTCGGGGATGTGAGCATCAAAATCATAAAGCGTGCCTTTTAGAAATTCAACCGATGATGTGTCAGGCCAACTCTTCTCAGAGCTAGTTGGCAACCCCATGCATAAAGCAAGGAAATTATGTCCAAATAGGATTGGGTAAACCTGGAACTATTTCTCTGCTAATTATATTAGAATTAGCCCTTGATGCTTAGGTTACTTGGAGATGTTTTGTTAGCCTTTCCAAGCAGCACAATCAGTGGTTGATTCTATATTTAAGCATAAGTTAATCAAAACTAAACTATTCGAGAAGTTCGCATGATTACGTTTAATTAAAAATCATGCGACTCTTCTCAGATTAGTGTAAACTACAAATGATTATTAAGGTATGTGTTATCGATGCATATAATATTTCATCAATGTTATGTGTACTGAATCATAGATTCTGTCTTGCAGTGGGCCACGTTGATACTGTTTGACAGTCTGTTTGGGGATAGTGTTAAAGTTGATCTGTTCATAAGTGAAAAGCAGGAGCTCCAGAAAAACCATAATCACTATAGATTTACTGTATTTATTTAGTGGACTACTTGTTACCATGAATGAACGTATTCATGAGAAACGTTCGTGAGAGAAGTTTTTGTATCAGGCTTCGTTAGAATTTCTCACAGAGAATCACTTTGGATATTCGTGAGTGCCTCACGAATTTTAATTTAAGTGAGAATTTCACACGAACCCACCTTGCTTGTCCTGTTAAAGTTTGCGTGTGTTTCGCTCCATCCAACATGTTAATTAAGACGGCGCGCGGTTTTGAGATAACCTTCTGTCTGCGATTCATTACCGAGTTTGCATGCACGATAATTAGTTGGGGGATCAAAGATGCAATTTGGGAACTGCCTAATCTCTTTGCCATATCCAGGTACTGTACTAAGCAAACTACGTGATCTCGTTTTTTTCACATGATCCGCATATGGGAACTTTCATAAAGATAAATTTTAATTTATCAGAAATCACACACACACACACACACACACACACACAAAAAAAATAAATTTTTGTCTTCAGGGTTGCTTCCATCACACGAGCAACCACTTTCGAAGAAGAGGTGTAGTTTTGTTTTACAGAAAATTTCTCATTACTTTTAAAACCTCTGAAAATCTGTTTACGCAATGTCTGTTTACGTCATAGCTTTCCCTCATTAAAACAGTGCATGAAACTCGTCTGTTTTTCATCAGTTGGGTGGTTTTTGAAACAAGTATCGCATTTCACTGATTCTCAGGAACATCTTAATTGAATGGAAGGAAATACAAAACTAATAACCGAAAGATAATTTACAAAATAAACTTAAGTTGTCTAAAATACGATTCCACATCATCAATTTTTCGATATAATTTAACTGTTTTTCGTTTGAGTTTCGATGACTTCTGAGCTGCCTTCGCACAAGCTCAGAATGTTCATCTTTTCAGGAGTTTAATTCTCATTTGTCTGAAAATTAGAAGTTTCTACCCCCATTTTCTCTCTCCCTCCCGCAATAGGATCATGCTAACTCCAGGTATGTTTAATAATTTCTGGGACATTTTTGAAGTTCTGATGCCTGTTCATTTAAACCACTGAGAAGTCTGCAATATTATTTCCATCTGCAAATTTGTGGATCGCTTTTCCAATAGTTTCAAGAATAGCGCTTTTTTGTGCAAACAGACTGAGGAAATTTAATGGTTTATCTATCAGATACAACCGTATGTTCTGCTTGTCAGAAACATTCCTGATATTATCTTAATGATAACCCTGTCAAGTGGATACCAGTTCACCGTGAGGCTTATTAACCTAGTTTCATGCGCCGAGTAGTCAAGACGGTAGATGCTGTTAAACCAAAAGGAGAAAAAAAAAAAGCAAGGCGATTTTTCTGCTCCGAGAAAAGAATACAATGATTTCTTTTTCTACAAGAAAGACTAGAGAAGGAGGTGTAAAGATGTTTCTTCCTTATTGGTAGAAAAAAATCAGCACATGCATTTAAAAAAAAAAAAAAAAAAAAAAAAAAAAAAAAAAACCTAAATGCTTCGGAGGATTAAGCATCAAGACAAAGGGTAAGTGAGAGAAGATTGGGAAGACTGAAGCTCGAAAGTTGAAGGGCCCCAACTTGCTACTTTTTATTTTATAGAAATGGTATACAAAGTCATGAACTTAAAGATCGATTTAAAATTCTAATTATTTATTAAGTAGTTTTTAATTATGTGTAATAGTTTCATAGTTCCCAAGATGGATGGAACAGTGTTCCCATAGCAACGATAAGTTCTGTTTCTCCTCGTACAATCAATGATTAAGCGTCTGTGATTAAATGCTGTCGATAAAGAAAAAAAAACAATCTATTAATGATAATATTGTAAGATAAAGGTCAGAAACGTGTGACCACTGCTTATTCAAGTTTTAATAACATGCGCATAGAAAATACACGATTAGTCCAGACCAATTGTCTGATATCAGTGAAAATGGCAGATTTTTTTTTCTGGTATTACAAAGCTACTTCTTAATTTCGCAAACCACGTGTATGCATATACCATGGTCGTAACAATTATACTGTAAAAAAATTGGTCTGTGGCTCAGTAAAGTTCGGGAAACTCTGTTCTAGATAATTTCAACTTATTGTTGAAACTGCGAGCAACAGCGATATGGTAAATGATGCTGGAATAATTATTTTGTTCAACGCTGCTTTGTTATGGTCGATGTTTGGTCTATTTTACATTCAGTGGCAACTGAACTCCGTATATTTCAGTACTTTGCCTTGGTGTATCACAGAATGCCAACCTCGACTTTATTGCTTTTGAACAAAATTCGAAAGTTATCTTTCAGTACTTTGCCAACTTTCATTATTCATTGTAATTTTCGAATATTAATTAAAAAGTGTTCCTTGATTAAATATTTCCATTTAGCCTACGTTTCTCCTAATGAAACAAGGAGAGACAAAGACATCAATACGAAGTCATGATTTGTCACTGGTCGTTTTCGTGGTACTTCCATGCGTACTCTTGTGAAGATTCGTATGGCCGCCCTGAGCCGTTTCGATGGAGCCATTTGGTTGGAAATATCTGAATTCGATCACCTCTGTGACTTGAACCTTTATCAGGGCTTTTCAGTTAAAAGTGAGCCGATCTCATACGGAGGTAGAGTTTTTCGTCTTGCTAAACTGACTGTGAATACGCATCTACAGACATTAAATATTCGCTTTTAGAGAATGCAGCAAACCAGCTGCATTGGTTGTCTGAAACCCTTGATTAGGGGACTCGACCCGTTTCTGACAGATGAATATTGGATGAATGGCCATCCCAGTCTGTTTTTATCTTTACTTTCATTATTAGATCTCGTAAAGAAAAGCCACTCAGGAAACCCTACTTGGTATAAAGTTTGCATTAAGAACAGCGTATCATAATCTGGCCCTTTTTACAAGGCCTCAGTTATTTGACTTGAAGAGTTTATGTGAATAACAGTGCTTCATAAATGGAATATTTTATTGCATAAAGTTCTGTCTGCTTTGTAGTGTCTCAACACGACTCTTGATTTCATTCACTTGGAATTTGACTTGAAATATCTTTTGTCATACCAACAGAAAAAAACTCAAAGTTCACTGGGGAGTAATATGAAATTTATAATTTTTCTTAATAAACTGGCCTCAAAACTCAGCAACAGAAATATTGCACTCGTCTCATTTGTTTGGGCATTAAATCTAAATAATGCCTTACTAGATCAGTCCGTTTTTTTTTTTGTTTTTTTTTCGTTACGGTTTTTCCATTTTGTTCCATGGTGAAATTGGAAGCTAGCCTCATAACCGCCAGTGCTGTTGATCGGTCCGATTGCTCTTTGACATCTGCTTGACCGCTCGCTCACTACTGTTATCATTTAATGCATTTCTCTCGCGCGAGCTCGCTCGTAGGAAGTTCGCTTATTTAATGCATCTCTCTGTGTATGGTGCTCTTGTTCTGGCTTCGAGGAGTTTGCATTCATATGTCAAAGTCACGTAGCAATTTATTGGTTCACCTGAAGGCATTTCTTCTTTCTCTCTCTCTCACACACACTCACGCACATATTTTTTGTGTGTTCGCGAATGTTTTGCTTTTTTCGTAGCAGTGTATTCGTATGAATGATTTTGTTTACGAAATTTGAAAGGCTGCTTCAACAAAAAAAAAATCTGTTTTTAATGAGAAGCTTGAAGAAAAAATGAACTTAAAGCTAAACCTTCGAAGCTGTAGTGTTAGTTGGACAGTTCAACGATTTACTTGTCGCGAAGAAAGCTGGTCTACATATCAAAATGCAACTACATATCAGAAGTTTAGCTGGTTCACGTGCAGCAACTATAACGATGTAGACTTAACAAGACGATCATAATTAGTTTCAAATGAACTCAACACGCATTTAAAAAGATGGTGGTGTTATTGAAAGTCAGAGTATGAATAGTAGATAACTAGTACGATTGTTCTGTATTTATTAAACCTCTGACTGTTCTTATTTCAGCATAGTTACAGATAATTCTTATACAGTTCGAGCATTTTGAAATCATATTTCAATCACTGAAGAGAGTCGAGGACTAGTTCAATAACTGTTTAATCCTGTATTCATTCGATCATCAACGTTCAACTGATGCCCCTTTCTTTTATGATTGTCTGTTATAAAATCAAAACGATCTACTTTAAGTGAAGAAAAGGCTTTTTCAGTATATAAAAATTGGAACTGAAGTGTAAGTTTGTGTGTGAGACAAAGGAATTGACAATGCAGACGTAAAGTATTTTTAAAAAAGCCCAACTCTCGAACAGTGTTCCACACACTGCCTCCCAGAATTGCGATACACATTCATCTATTTAGACTGAGACGATGTAATAATGCTTCAAAGTTTCCTTAAGGAATGTGTTTGAGTGAAAGACTTTAGTATTCTTCCGGAGAACTCTCAGATTTGGGGTGACATGTTTTGCAAGTCCAGACTATTCCGGCTCATAAATTACTACTACTCTCCTTCCCTGGTGTTTATGTCGACTTTTATTTTTGACAGACATTCTACTGAGATTAGAATCTAAGAATCAAGGATACAACGAACTCCCTGAAATTTGATAATTCCAGGTTTTCTTCTCATGCCATTGATAGTAGACGCAGTTCTCCGGAATCAGACCATGATTCTGTACTGTAGCTGATTTCAATTTGATCGTCTGCTGACGAAACTTGACAACATCCGAATGTTTCCATTGCATGCCTGTCTCCAAGTTTGGGAAGTAATCTCTAACTGTTAATGTTTTGTAATAATGAATTAGTCGCGTACTTTTGCAATTCTTTGTATTGGAATTGCAAAAACTAACCAATGTTCCCCTTGAATTGTAATAGCGTATTCTTATGTTTACTCAGCTGTGATTGAGATAAGATTAAGCAGCGACTTGATTTGAATGTTTTTCAAAAATTAAAGAAATTTATTTATTTTTTATTATTACAAGGAAATTTAATAATTTCCTTTTAATAAAAAAATAAATGAGTTAATAAATTCTGTTTTTCTCTATACAAGCTAACCGTTACTTACAATATTGTCTACTACATATGTTCCTTTTAAAACATTTAGTATATATTACGGCAATAAGACATCATGCGGATGTCACTAATAAAAAATATAAAAGTAAATGGAGAATATTTGACCTCACACCGTTGTTGTGGGCGGGCGGGCGGGCTTTTTTCCTTGCAATTAATTTCATCCCGCAAATCAACTGGAAAGCACACACACAATTAACAGACATCAACATACCCGACAGCCGTCGTTACATTGGCTATTTATTGCCAATAGCAATTTTATTTTAATCACAAGGTTGTGATTAAAATATGTATTCAACATTCTGATAAACGGCTGAGGCAAATTTGCTTTAAAAATAAAATAAACATCACCTTCATATATTCATAATAGTAATCTTTATGGATATACAGCTAGATCTGAGTTCTTACAACCCGGAAGTTCAGAAAATTTTCTCCAAGAGCATCACGTTAATAAACATACTTTTAAAGTTTCTTTTAAAAAAAACGAGGTGTTTTTTAGTTTTGTTGATTGTTAAAATATTGGGTATCTTAGCTCTAAAATCATAATTTCAGAAAGAAAAAACGTTTAACCCATTTATTCTCTACCAGCGGTCTCAAGCGATGCGACATATGATATCCGGTTGCCTTTTGATTCAATTTGTCCAAGCCTGTTCGCCTGCCACACTCATGATCATGAGAACGGACAAAACCATCTCGGAGCTTCAATATGAATTGACTGGGATAAAAAAAGCGTACGACATATGATGCTTTGCAGATTATAGTAGGTGATTTTTCCTACGGTATGAGTTCTGGCGTTGACATAACATCGAACAGTGAAACCCTATTCTCTTAAAATAATGAGTCTCTATTTATCAGTAAAAAAGATTGTAAATATAACCGCAGCCATACGAAACCCGAATGGTAAATTTAAGCTTGGCATTTATTTATTCTAATATTATGAAGAGTAGAGAATGTGCAGGAAGAAAATAAAATATATTATGGTATATTATTACCAAGTAAGATTGCACATTTTCCATCAGGAATTTATCAGAAATGTCACCTTTTTATTCTGTACTCCTGAGAAACAGTCTGTGCCTTCTAAATAACCACGTGGTAATTTCACAAATGACAGTTCAAGAGTATTGAAGTTAAAAATAACAACGCCGTGTACACGCAAAAGTCACGTTTTGGTTCAAACATGTTTAGAATTATTTTTGAAAATATTTAATTCTATTTTAAATACTCTTCTACTGAAAGTTCATTAGTTGAGGAGGCTTAAGCCCATGTCAACCGAAAATTACTTTTTTTTTTTTTGATAGCATACGAAATGAAAGTAAGTTTTGTTTCAGCTTAATGATGTGGAATGGATGTGCGACTTGGCATTCTTCATTGATATCGCAAAATAACCCAGCTGAACGTCACCAGTAAGCTTCAGTTGTGGGAACTCCAATTTCATTCTCCCAGCAGCATAAGCTTTTTATTAACATTCATGCGTACATCACATCTAAAATGCAGGTTATAAAAATTATATTTTTTATGTCAATCCAACTGACGAAAGGTTTGGAAACATACTTTTCAATTGCCATGGTTGACTAAGGATTAGTCCACCGTGGTTTTTCCCAAAGAAATTGGCCAGCGTATCCTCCAAATTAATACCATATTTATTATTTAAGTGTATTAAATCCAACATTTTTTAGTAAATACCATATTTGTTAATTTATTTCTTAATATTAACTCTGATACAAAATACATTCAATGAATGCCGATCTTATAATTATAGTCTTGTATTTGGTTTTTTAAATTAATTTGCTGTTGTATTAATTAAACACATTGCTGCGTGTGCGCGCAGGTCTTCCTGAGATCTCAGGAAGACTTAAATTGTGATCCGCTGGGACAAAAAACAGTTGCTACTCCAATTGTAAATCATTATCAGAAAACGTTTGCTGTCATAAAATATATGCTGCATACTTTTTTTTAACATTTCTCGTCTGATAGTGCTGTTGCTGTTTAGTCTTCATTTTATTTTCGTACTCAGCTTTGCTCTTGTAGAAATTATCATCACTTTCACAATATCCCTGTTTCCTTTTAGCACCTTGTGACTTTTTTTTTGGTAGACTGAATTCGCAGAATTTATGAATTTTGTTGTTTGTCAGTAGCAAAGAACTTTGAGTTCTGTTTTTTTTGGTCATCAACCGCTTTATTTTCTAATAAATAATATCAGACATTCATAATTAATCGTTGAACTGCACACATTCAGTCAACTGTAAATATTGTTCGTGTTATTGAGCAATATCTCATCGTGTTCGAAATAAATTGTTGCCACAAAAAAATTATTGGAGACAGCTGCTGTTGTTCAGGATTGTACTCGTCGTAAATGAATTCTACCATGGTGGCATTTAGCAAAATCCCTTGAACCGTTCGTTTTTAGCGTGTCATTTTCATTATGCGCCAGTTACTCGTGGTGATAGATCCCACTCTGTAATATCACTTCATCGCATCGCAATTCTAACATCTGGCGAAAGTAGTATTTTGAGATTATTTTAGTGCGAACAAGGAATATATGTATACACTTTTTTATTTTTATTTTTTTGCGTGGAAACTCCATTTTTTTCGTTTACACCTCGACGCTTGATTTATTGCAGATCTCTTTAGCCAACCGATCGTATTCGTTTCCTATGTCAGTGGGTTCTGCACTTATCACAGGTTATCTCATTTTCATTGTCCCTCATTTGTTTTCATTAATTACATTACAAATTCAAATTACTTTATATTTTAATTCGATTTGTCGTCTTTTTTTTTATTCGGTGTCCTGTTTTAATTGTTCACTGATTTTCGGAAATTTATTTTAATCTATCTCTTTATTTTATAGACATATTATTATGCAGCCTAAATAATTAAAGCGTGTCACATGTTCTAATATTTTATCTTCTGTGACTATTTTTGATCTAATTTTGTGAACAGAGTTGGAGATAAACTTCATCCCTGTCTTACACATTAATTAATTTCGGTCTTTTCTGTAGATTTATTACATAATTGTAACTTTAGGTTTGTATTTTTTATATAAACACCTAGCTTATACCAAATGGAAATAGATATTTTTGTTGTTTTCCCATTATACTCCATAATTTTCCCCTGTGTATTTTATCAAACCTTTTCTTATAATTAATAAGAGCAAAATGCGTCTCCAAATCAAATTCTCGTCTTTCTTCTATAATTTGTTTAGAAAATAGATATTATCTGCACACAATATTCTGTGTATGAAATAATTTTCTTTTCTTGACAGTATAATGTTTGAAATAATTCTAATTTTTTTTTTAAATTCAGAATTTTACTGCATATTTTGTAACATGTATTTAATAAGCTTATTCCTTTGTTATTTCCGCAATCACCTATATCTCCTTTCTTAAGTTATGATATAACCTTAGCTTTTGACCAATCTGATGGAACTTCACATTTCCTCTAACAATTATTTATTAACTTTGAATAATCTTTTAATGTATATACACATTTTCCACCATACTTCCAAACTCTGTATTTATGCCATCTAATCCGGTTTTATTTTCTGTTTTTTGATACCTTTTTTATTGCTGCTTTTAGTTCTTCCCGTGTAATTGTTTCTATATCAATACCGATTTCTTCAGTCATTTTCTGTTAATAGATTTGCTTGTTTCTTACCATAAATTCTTATATTGTTCTATCCATTGTTTCCCTTGTGTTATATTGATCTATGCTGTCTTTCTTCATTATTTAATTTCCTTGATATATTGTAGGCTGTCTTATCTTAGATGTATATCTTCTTCTGTTTTATTTATCTATCTCCCTCCAAACAAATTGGTGAGCTTTCCGTACTATGGTTTTAGCTTCTTTTCTTTTGTTTTTGAAGTAAAAATCTGTATGCTAATGGCTTTTCATTTATTGCATTTACTATATCCTTTGTTCCAAAATTTTAAAGTTTTTTTTTTCTTTTTAATACTTTATTGTTCTTTCAAAGTACTTCAGAGGCTGTCTTATGAATTATCTTTATTAAAGTTTTTCGTCTTTCTTCTCTATTGCCATTAATTTCGGTTTATTTTAGGTAATCTGATATTTACTTTCTTCTTGCAAAAGATATACTTCGTATCTGTTTGTCGTTTTTTCTTGTTTACTTATTTTTTCCCAGTTTGTTTAGTATTTCTGTTTTAGAAACTAGCAAATATTGTTCTGAAATTATGATCTCCTTTCCACGCTAGTTTATCTTGTAAATAAAAAAAAAAAAATAACTTAGTGTAACTCAATATTAGTCACATTTAAATGACATTAATGAATAAATCTTAAAAATGCGAGAGTAATATACGCAGTACTGCACTTTAAATAATGAAATTATTTGGGTATTATTTCGCGCCCTCCTTGGTATCCCGCAGTTTGGGAAACACTGCTTGTGCCATTCTCAATAGCCAGATGCGTGAATAATTCCACTTAGAGCCGAATCAATTTCTTATTAATTACGAGACTTTGCCACCACTCTTCTTGCACACTGTCGGTCGTATAGGTTAGGAGGCTGGGATTTAGAGGATTTATTCGTAAGTTTATCAAGAATACATTGACGTTAATACAATGCAGTGATATAATTAAATATGAACTCATGCATACTAAATTGAAGAGAGGAGTATTTGCTTCAATGTCATCCAGCATCTGTCAACTATCTGTTATGCATAAAGCCCATTTCATTTAGAATTGAAATTATCTAAAGTGAAAGAGCTCGAGATTAAGGCTGTTTACTTAAGAATCTTTTATGTAACACTTGCCAGAAGTTTTAGCTGCAATCCGTGACGTCAATAACTTCATACTCCTTTTTGCAGTTGCTTCTTGAACTCAAATATTTCAAGATATGAGTCATTCGTCATTTCCAAACTTTTTTTTTTCACTCATCAAATTCTTGACCTTTTCCTCATTGTATGGAATTTAATTGTGAACGGCAAGACTGCGTGGAGAGTGTTGGCAAATGTGCTTGACATCCCATTAACGTAAGGCCTAATTCCATTTGGAGACGCTGTTCACAAGCGCTGTGTCAACACCTCGTGCCCTCGTTTGCATGTAACGAGCGTGTTTAATGTCTCCTTTGGATAAGGAAATGAAGAATGTTTGATTTGCACGTGTGTGAAGTAATTTGCCGTTCTGAACTTGTGTATGCTTTATCAGAATGACTGCATTTTATCTCACGTAGTCGATAGCTTCATCTACAAGTGAATTATGCTAACGGGAATGCTTCTAGTGTTTTCTGGTTGAAATTGAATAGTACTTGGTTAGATTTCATGTTTCAAAAACCGTAACGTTTTCAACACTTTTTGATATTAATTGGGTTGTATTTTGTGACTAAAGCAAAAATTTAACCATCTCATCAGTAATTTCATTGATTTTTTTTAGGTTAATCATATAGTAAAATGGAGTATGATTTCATTATCTTAAATGAATTAAGGTTACTATAATTTCCATACTTAGTAATTTATCGAGTTGGTTGTCATTAGGCCTCCTTGGCTAGTGAATTTTAAAGATTTTTTCCTAGATTTTACCGGCAACCTATTAAAACCAGATGAAAAAATGAGCTTTAAGTAACTTTAAACTGGAATCGTAGGATGCTTGTTATTGATAAAATTGTAAAATGTATGAAGCCATAATACATTTCAGCTGATAGTAGAGAGAAATGAGATGACCTCTTTACGGTGGAAATGATTGATTTAATAGTTTAAAGAGAAAAAAAAATAGGAAATGTTCTTATCCGGGCATTAGTATTATTTAAATAAGCGTTTGATTGCATGAAAGTTGCAATAACGCAGTGTAAATTTTATATACATATATCAAAATGAGAAAATAACCCTGTTATCATAAATAAATAAAACATTAACTGAAAATTGTGTACCAAATCTCGTGGTTGTTTCATGCTATTTGTTCAAGTCAATTTTTTGAGTAATATCAACATTTCAGTTGGTTAATTAAAAAGAGCCTTTTTACTGAAATTGAGGCCATACTTTACTGAAATAAGAAAAACAGTAGTTTTAGATTCTATTCGGGTGAAGGCTTCGCATTACTCGTTTATTTGAGAAGAATATGGTTAACTTTGCTCCTAACTAAGCATAGTTCTGGATAAAGAAAAACTTTTGATGATAAAAATAGATGACCTGACCATGATTTGTTTCTAATCCCAGAAGAGAATAAATTTGTGTTATACTTAGATTAAAATATTTGGTTAATCTACAAAGATAAAACACTCATGTTTTTTTTTTCTTGAAGTTAATTCCTTACCACCATTTCGTAGCACATATATTTGGTTTTCCATTATTTCGGTAATCATAATAAAAAAAAAAAGTTTTCAGATACCAATAATTTGTCATCTTTTAAAATGTATTAAACATAACATCTTTCGGGCAAGCCACAAATATGCTGAATTATTTAACAACAGTGAAGTCCCTCAGTAACTTCAAACATCTTTGTCATTTGTGTGACTATTTTTGACATTGAAAAAACCTTGACAAAATGCAATTGGAATTTTTTTAAAACTCAGCTTATCAAATTGTGTATGTTCCTCTCCTGTGGGATGAGCTGAGCTTTGATGTTTCACATAAGTTTTGTTCTGTTTTTATTTCTGCTCAATCGTAGCCAAGAACCAACATATATCATTGTGAATAGTTCACATTCATTACTTGACAGTGATAAGGACTATCTGATAGCACTGTAAATATCCGTTCTAGTCAAGTATTTCTTTAGAGTTTGTATGGCAGATTTTATGTCGTTGAGAGTAAAAAAAAAAAAAAAAAAAAAAAAAACGAGTTTGTGCATACCAGGAGGAGGACGAACGTAATCTTGACTTGACATGTTTCTCCGGATTGTGAAGTTTTATTGGTCTCTGATGCGTACTGGATCATCATTTTCACTCTGATAGAACCAATACTTGAGTAGCCTTCGTCATATTTCCTGTGCCGCCTTAGATGCCGCGATACAGTTGAATCCAAATATGTAAGCACGTATGTATTCCGTATCGGTGTGTTTACGTCTGAGTGGTACTTCTACAAATAGCAAGAACTACGTCAGGCGTGAAACTAAAACGAAGTCTTTATTATTATTTCGCAATATCTAACAGTCAAGAAGTTATTTGTAAAACTAGTCTCTCTTCCGTGGATGTCGCGTTATAACCTTCTACTTGTGTGGAGTAGAGTATTCTCATTTAATCATTGCGATCTACCCCATTTCGAACGCTTTAATAGGAGCGGCCAAGAGCTACTTAAATGAACAAACTTCTTTTTAAGGCGGCTCTTGTTCCTCAGAAGATCCTCTTGATTAATAAAAACACGTCATCAAATGAACCATTGCTAAAATATAGAAAGCTATTTTTTTGCATTGAGATCATAAAAAATAAGTGTTTCTTAATCTATCTTAGGATTTTATTTCCTAAGTGTCTGTCTCCGAAAAGGATTAATTCAGTAATTTATTATAAACCAACGCATCAGCTTTAGTTTAGCTGCAGTCTTTTATAGATCATAAATCGCCACCTTAATCTATGGCAACGCTTGCAGGACGTGAAAATAATTTCTGCTGGCAAAATATAAAACACGTTTATTAGAACAGGATGGAATGGATGAATGTTAGAATGAATGAATGAATATATATATAATTAATAACGGCATTCTTTTTAAGCCTATAGAAGCATTTCTGTCGAAGTAAATGATTTAAAAAGTCGCTTGTTTTATTGAATTTATTATTATTATTATTTTTTTTTTTTGACACGCGGTTTTACTAAATATACAGTAAATTATTTTTCATATTAAATAATCTGTCATCAAAAATTTTATTTCTGATTTCTTTGTTTTAAAAGAAAATAAATTTCAGTCCTGACTTGTAAATCCCTGAAACCTATAATTTGATTTTAGCATAAAAGTATTAGTGGACTTAAGTTCACTTGATATTTTAAGTTTTTATAAATGAATATGGAATAATCCACTTCGTATGTTGCATTTAATGACTATTCGTTGCATGGAAAATAGACAAACCAATCGAAGAACACGCATGGTAAAGACATAAATTACACTGGCCTTTTTAGTCTTAGTTGATGCTTCTGCAGTAATTTCAGCCAACTCAATCGATCATCAGCTCTGGCTGGACGTATTTTATTGAAATCCTCCCGAAAATTTGTCTAGCAATCTCAATTTTCAATCGAACCATTGCAGGAGCAAAATTTGATATTTAAGGATGTTCACTGAAATTTGTCATTTAATTCGATTTTGTTTCACACGCGCAATTTTTAGTGCCAAAATCTGGAAAGATTATTGGAAATCATAATTACGTTCTAGCTGGATGGAATTCAGTATTTTGTGAGAGAGAACCGAAAACTGTGTTTTTGTGGGCAAACCTTGAACTTCTTAATCAGTTTCAGGTCTCCTATAAAGAGAATGGTGGTTAATGTGACCAGTGAAAATCATCCATCACCTAGAACTACGAATAGTGTCAGTGTGCAAGAATGCGATCATTTTTCTTATTAGTTTTTTTCCCTTTCCTATAAAGATGGTTATTTTATCCCAACCGGTTCATCTCGTATCGAGGAGAGTTAAACATTTCCTCTATATTACAACGTACTTTCCACTGTTGTGGATAGTTTTTGTGACTCGCATCACACTTGTATTGGAAGTCGCTTCAGACTTCCGATCAGGCAGTTTGGCAGTCTCGCACTGGGTGATGAAAATTATCAGACATTTATGCCACCTTGGCTAGCTTACAGCAAGTTTCAAATATCTATACTTAACCAACACTTAATCCATAAATGTGAAGCAAGAATTTTAGTGCATTTAATGTTTTGGGTGATTTTCGCAAGAAAATATCATGTATTAACTTCGTCGAGAACAGAGGAGCTGATTTTGATGAAACCTAAAATAATAAGACTTTGGGTTCTACTTTTCAAGCTATTTTATTTTGTTAAATCAGGCAATATCTACTTCTTTACTTGAGTATCCAGGGTAATGACGCTCGTAGTGGAGCTACTCTTGGATACTGATTTTTGCGTGCACCCTCAGGTAACGTCATCTCACACAAAACTGACCTTTTGTTTATGTAATAGTTTTTTGTGATAATTTATGAATGACATGTGCAGTAGAAAGGTAATACTTATCTCCACCCGTCATATTTTGCAAATTTGATGCTCGGGTTTGATTTAAGGTAAAATATTTGCTCCCCCCAGCGTCATCTTGTTTCACCCGAAGGCCAAACATGTCTATGGATAAGTACTGATTTCGTCTGCCTCCATCTCTTCCATAAAAAGGTAAACTTAATTTCACTTGTCCTAGATGCTCACTTTTCCTTGTTCCTCGCTTCCTAGATAGATTGAAATCTAAGTCAATCCAACCGAAGGACAGTGTCGTGCATTTCCGTGCTGCCGAGGCCCCCATATCAAAATACATCCTTGGGGGCAGGATGATTGAAACCTTTTTTAAAATATGGCACATTTTACGACTTATGCAATCTTTAGTGATGGATTGCTGTTTCTTGGGATTAGAAAGACATTTAGTCATGTGCAGTAATGAAAATGTGTGCTGTCCATTTTCCTTATCGATTCCTTCTAAGGCGAAAATTATATATTTTTTTAAGTTAAGCAAATCTTAGGTTTGCCGTTCTAATTGGCCGAGTGGCTAGCGTATTTGCTGCCCAACCAACAGGCTGAGGGTTCGAATCCTGCCCCTGGGCATATTTGTAATTTTCTTTAAGTGGGAAATGAATTTCTCGTTCAGTGTGAGACCACCGTCCTGTTTATCTGAAGGTTTGTCGTGGCTTGAAAAAGTTCCATGTTTAGTCTCTAGGGTAAGGCTTCCCGACTATGTGAAATATCCAATAAAAATAAAAAAATAGAAAAAAATCCTTAGCCCCTCCCCTCACAGGCTTGCAACTTTTTTGTTGAATGGAAGCTGATTTAAAAGAAAAAAAAAAGGCTCTGCTTAGGTATTCCGATTAAAAGTATGATAGAAAATTTCTAGTTCAATTTCAAGAATACTCGGATAGCTTGGTAACTTTTCATACTCAATTGATATGTCCCTCCCCCACCTCTTCTGATGTCATACCGGGATGAAATTAACACATAGCAAATTCTTCATGAGAACACTTCTTGGGTTAGAAGTCAATTTAGTTTCTAAACTGACTTCTCAGTTTCGAAATATATTTGCTGCTTGTTTTCAATACAGCGAGTAGAAAGTAAATGAGTGGACAAGAAGTTGAATCTCCTACAGAACTTTTCTTTCTCTCACTATATAAAACTATCCGACTATCAAAACAAACTATCAAAATAAAAACTGAAGAAGAAGAAAAAATCCATACATTGCTCTTGTATATTAGATATAGCTCATTCTGCTTCTCTGAAAATTGGGTTTTCAGGCAAATAGCCAGAAAATTTCTGACCTATTTGTCTATTTTACAGAAAACAGGCAAATAGTCAGGAAAACGAACACACGTTACGACATAATACCTGACCTCGTAGCGTAGTTGATTCGTCTATAATGCCATCCAACCCAACCGTTGGATTACACTGTGACCATATTTTGTTTCTTAGTGGATATATTTATCGACTGGCGTTTCTCTTTTGTGGAGAAAATCAGCTTTAGGAATGAAAATCCATCATACCAGTATTGAAACTGGCACTAATTCGCGCTCATCCAAAAAATAAAAAAATAAAAGAAATATTGAAGTGCTCCTTGCCCTCAGGATTCAAATCCATTCATCCAACCAGGGACAGTTTAAGTACATCAGATTCAATTTCGAGGAATTTAATCTGCGACCAAATTTCTCTCCCACGTTCCCAGAGCAGGAGATATTAGTTTGTATATCGGATAGTTGAAAGAATCCTTTTTGCGAGATCCATGCTTAATTATGCAAAAGCATAAATATTTTCTGGCTTAATAAACTGATTGATTGGCGAACAGTAAATCCGATTGTGTACTTTGTAAACTTTGCTCTCCCGACTGTATTTAAGATCTCTAATTAGTCATGTTTCCTGAAAATATTCATTAATTGTAAAAGGTAATGTTTATGTCGTCTACTGATGATTACTCTGCAAAACGAGTGCAGGAAATTAGCGGTTCAACAGACAGGACATCCTGGAATCAGTCTCTCAGGAAACATTGAAAATGGAAGTAGCGTATGGCATCTGCTTTAATCACTTCCTGAATAAACAACTGGTGTGTGTGCGTGCCTGCGTTCCTCTCGCTTGCAGTAAACAAATTGAGAATGACAGATTTTAGATACGTGTCTATTACTTATTTTAAATGCAGGCTCGTATAAGCCTAGTTCCAGAACTTAACACATTTCGTGCTGATAATTTAACAGCTTAAACGAACTCAACACAATGATTGTGCCATATGACGCGCATAGTTATTATTTCAAATCAAGTGAACATTTTCGACAGTAATGTTAAGAAAATGAGAGTTTTCTATGTCGGTAATGCTGGGCAATGTTTCGCTAATTATTTGACGCTGCCGTTCTTCGTCCTAACAAGCTGTTTCCTTTTTGAACTCGCCAGCAAATCACTTTTCAAAGACACTCGTTTGCGAATGACTGTGGATGATACCTATTATTTTGAATATCACTTGATACTATGGGAATGGGATAGCTTAAGTTTATTTAATGTTCATTATATTGTCAGTGCGTGCCTGTGTAGCCTTGTGGCAGTACATTTTGCAGAAGAAAAATGGTTGTTTGATTCCAGCCAATAACTACAGGAAAATTTTCTATGATTTATTTTGTTTTTTTGTGTATAAAATACACGGAGTGCATGCAAGTTAAGTACTAGTTAAATTTATCTCCACGTTGAATCATCGTAAATTAAGAAAATCTTTAATCGAAAAACCTTTTCATAAGAGTTTTTCAACTGAAGATGAATTAACTGATTTTCATACGATGGAGGGAGGCTACACTACTCTGCTGCACACATCTTTCGTATCTGCTGCTTATTTAATCCACCAATAACACAACGCCATCTACCGCCCACCATCAATAGCATTGTTGTCTACAAATTGCGTGTATTCTCTGGTCATTTGCATATGTGGGATGAAAAATCCGAGTCCCGAGAGGGGGGGAAAACTTATGATGTGATGAGAGCAACAGAAAAATTCTTATTGGACCATAAAATTGAGGAGAGGACAAGGTGGTATGCAACCGTTGTAATTGAGAAGAGCGTTATGAAGTAAATTCACTAGTTGCCTTTCTGTAGTGGAGTGTTTTGATAGCTAAATGTATTCCCCTAATTTCGTTCATGATCTCTTTCTTTGTGATCTACTGATTGGTTCGTCCTGGTTTATAAGAACTCTCACATCTTGAAAAGATTCATTAGGAATCTCATCACGGTGTCACCTGTGGGTTATCACACACGATATTGGCTATCAGTGTGATGATTCCATCGACGTTAAGTGTTAAAAAGTCATCCTGCTACATGTTTCAAATTTAAAAGGAACTTTATTCCTGATAAAGAATGCTACAGCACGTAGGAAGATGATTGAATGAATAAACAAATTTTGGTGTCATAGTTATTGTTATACCGGAATCATTACAGTGGATAACAGAAACCACAGAAGTTTTGATGTCAGTTTAAAGTATGCCTGTCCCGAGAATAAAATTTAATTGGTTATGTTGATTCGTTTTCTCTTATTGTTATATGAAGTGTGTATAAATATTTATCTAGTCCGCTTTATCCATCAGAGCAGATAAGTCTTACCCACTCATGGCAGGGACACATTCCGCATTCAAGATATTCAAGTATTACTTAAATCATTGTTTTAAGTTTAGAAACTTAAATAATCAGGATTATGAAAATCAAACCAAATGAGATATCGTACCATATTATTTATTTTCTAACCAATAACTGTTGTCAGGAAAACTATCTTTTCAAAAAGCTGCTGAAACATCGCAATATTTTATCTTATCTATGACTTATTGTTTTCTGTATTCCTTGACTAGTAGCTAATGCTTAGATATTTGGACACGATCTCTATTCATGCATTTTCTTTCAGTCTTTTTATTTTATTTGCATTCTTCGGACATTAAGGGAATGAGTGCAAAATTTGAATTTTTTAAATTTGTTTATAAGAAAATCATCTTGATGGCTGAGTGGTTAGCATACCCGCTCTCACTCGACAGGTTCGAATCCCGCTTCGGCTTGGATGTTTGTGATTGTTTTTCGAGCCTGTGTAGCTCAGTGGATGTGGCGTTTGCACACCACGGGCGATTCGCCGCACGAAGGAAGACTTGATTTCGTGTCTAGTCGGCGACTAGAGGAAATTTTTCTAAGCCTTTTTTCGACCGATTTCCGAGTTAGTCGATCTCTGGCACGGGCAAGCGTTAACGCTTGCCCGTGCCAGAAAAAAAAAAAAAAAACACGGAAACTCGGGTTTTTCGTCCCGTAAACTCAAGAAAATCGACCGTAGAACCCACATTATTTCAGACATTAAATACGAATGTTAGGGACCACGAGATGGCGATACTTGTTGATCCGTCACTCTTCACTGTGCCGCTTAATTAGTGATAGCCTTGGGCCAGCTATTTCTGATTGGGTACCAGTGGAGATTGAACTGCTCACTCCAAAAGTTAGATAGGGCTAAAAACGGCCTCGCCTACTCCCTATATACGGGAATAAAAAGGCGTTAGGTGGGGTTTGATTTTTTTGAAGAAAATCAGCTTCAGGTGACATTCATCTTGAAGGTCCTGATCGGAACTGATGCATGGCTGAAAATTCGACATTAATGATTCCTGTTGTCATAAGGAAATTAAGCCCTGACGGCGATCTCGCCATGCTAGTTTTGGTAGACATTTCCGTATAAAATTTTCTAAATATTGTTATAATCTTAGGCATTAATGCCTAGATGAATCATGAGGTGAGAGATGAATTTCACCCCCTGGTGAAATTCATCTCTCACCTCATGATTCATCTCTCATCTCCCACCGCCCATCTTATTGGAGGCTGGCGTGGCTAGAAAAAATTCCATGTTGGTCTTTAAGAGCGAGGTTTCCGAACTATGCAAAAATTAATTTAAACAAATATACATGAACTTGATAAAAATAGAAAAAAAATTCTTAGCCCACTCACTGTACAAGATGTACTATAGGTTTTGCAAGTAACTTATCGTGGGTGGGAGCAATGTTAATTAATTTAAAAAAAAAAAAAATGGGTTGTTTTCTCAATACCATACCGATTGGAAAATTTTAATACTACTTATTTGGCCTTGGCTGGCTCATTGTTAATTCTGAACTGTTACCCGTCTCCTAATCCTGCTTGTTATCTGAAGCTTCCAGGCTCAAGCCAATTCAAGATTGTGGCGTGTCGCGAAGAGATTTCGTGGGAATTGCACATAAGTACATTTCGTATTTCCAATAGCCCTCTGGAAATTTGGTTTACAAGGGCGAATTTTTTTTTTCTCACGAACAGAACAGTAAAGAATGTTTTTCAAATGCATCTTACAGTAATTATATACACATTGGGCTAATACGGAAGGGTTCTCTAGACAGCTTGTTGCACGCGATTTTGCGTGTGTTAAACCAACGAATCAAACACATCCATCAGAATTACTTTTTTTCCTGAAAAGGTGACAGCGGGTGGATAAACCAGCCGAGAAGAAAAAATCGAAGTAATGGAAATTTCCAACACGTCATTCTCATCGGAGTGTTTTACTTCCAAAAGAATTTTTAAAAAAGCAGCAATCCCCATTCGCCTCCAAGCAGTTATCTTTTGTGTGCAATTTTGAAAGAGAACAAGTGAACACAGTGATGAAGATTCATTCGATTTTTACCAAAAAAACATTATGGAGGAATCATAATGACTGCTGTAAGTTGTGGCGTTTGTCGAAATTCTGAAAAACAAATTAAAAACTTTCTATGCCTACTACGTAAGTTAAGTTTGTAAAGTTTTCTTAATGACCACGTATTTGTGGTTATAGATATTCAGCGACATCCGCATTCTCTTTCAGCATTTACCCAGTGTATTAACCCAATGTTAAGGTTAATCTAGTAAATAGATTCTGTACACTAAATTAATCTCAAATATCTGGATGAGTGAGAGGTGGGGCAGAAATAGAGCCTTTGCAAGAAAGTAGCAGACATGACCGCCATTTGTGCAAGAAGCATGTTTTCTGCATTGAGCTTTTTCGAAGTCAGACTTACATTGTTGCAGCTTTTTGTTAAAAATTAAATTGGATTTTTGTTTCGCCCCACTTGTGATAGGCTGTTTAAGAAAACGGTCTTGGCACAATTCTCAGAAGGCTATATCTTTGGATATTATTATTATTATTATTATTATTATTATTCTTGACACCTCCAAGGAGTCCGAAGACTCATCGCAGGAGGACACCTGCAACTGTCCCAACCACTACATCGAACCTCTACTACGAATCAACGCCATCTACCGCCCACCTCCACCACAACTGGTATTCTATGTCTAAATTGCGTGTGTTCTGAAGGGCCGATTTGTCTATATGCGGGATGAAAAACCCGAGTTTCCGGGAGAAAAAACGCTGCTACCTCCGTATGAGATCGGCTAACTCACCTTCGATTGAAATCGTCCAGATAAAGATTCCTTCCCCCCGTCGCAACGAGAATCGAACTTAGTCCTATTCCAATCGAAGGGCGCAGTGTACAGTCGTTCTCCCAATTGCGCTATTGGGTGGGAATTTTGAATGGAGTGAGGAATAATGACACTCATTCCAACATGGATAATTTTTTGCAATATATTTGATATTTTAAGGACACTTGTGACATAAAGATTGTATAATATAAACACGTATTCACAAGAAAGATATTTAATTAGCCAAATATTTCTGTCTGAAAATTGCAGACCATCTTCAGTGGAACTACAAGAACAGTATAAAAAAACAAGGTGGAATACTAAGATCATTTCAAATGATCTATTGGCTAGGTCTATATTACGCTAACTAACAATACTAACTATTGTTAAATATGTAACTAATATTAAATAACTATTGTCAAATACTAACAATAGATCATTTCAAATGATCTAAATTGTTCTTGTAGTGCCACTGAAGATGGTCTGCAATTTTCAGACCGAAATATTTGGCTAATTAAATATCTTTCTTTTTAATACGTGTTTATATTATACAACCATTTTGCAATATAATCACAAAAAATATCCAGATCTGGTGAGTGAAAACAGTAGCCTGGCCATAAAAAGAAATAGTTCCAGAAGTCTTCTCACTTGGCATTGTTGCATTGCTAAAGGACGCGAGGAATGGTTGAAAGATGAGCATTACACTAGAGATGAAAGTTATTTGAGAATATGGTCAGAATTACTGAGCAGAGATAAGTTTAAGAGGGTACCTGGAAAGAGAGCTAGTTAAGATATAGTGGGTGTCAACCAGAAAATTTAGTGGTATTCTGATTGGGCAGATTAATGGGTTTGCTTTAGGCCATGCTTGTAGCAAATACTTCAGCTTCTTTTCCACCTTAGTCAGGTAGAATTGGGAAAAAAGGAGCCAGTTTGGGACATTGAAGCTGCCAAAGATGAAGATTCACTGTTTGGGTAGTTGGAATACAGAAAACTGAGCTTCAGGGATAAGAAGTTAGTGATTTTCAGAATTAGAGGGCTGTAGACACAGCAGATGGAAACAAGAAAACCTTAGCTGCAAAATCAAAAGAGGTGATTCAAGTTTTGACATCTTGTATCAGGAAATATCAGCTTTTGCAAACTGCATATAATACCACAAATTAAATTAAACTTGACAAGAAATTACATTCTTGTTTCAAAAACATAATTTAGGAATATATCATGAAGATTCTGCACATGAAATATCTTCATGATCAGGCTACTTGTATACTGTATATTACTTATGTATTGTATACTTGTATGGGTTAACTTGTAACCAAGTAAAAAAATCTTTCTACATTTGTCTAATCCAGAGTATTAATAATGTAATAATTATTAACCTTAATTCAACCTTGGTATCTCCTTTTATTTTAATCCACTGATGAGACCTCAATCAAGATTGAAGCCAGTCTGGGTGGTGACTCTTCCCATAATGAACAGCATTCTTCCTCTTATGTCACATGACAAGTTGTGAGTCCCCCTATGAACAAATCTTTGTCACCTGATTCTGTTTCTGGCCATTTCTGTCATCTCTCTGAAACTTGATAATTGTGACCTTTCCTTCAAAAGACAGTAGCCAAGTTCTTGTTAGTCTGCCTCTTGATACTCTTCTCCAATGATTCTATTCAAGACTATACTTGGTAATCTTTTGAAAGGACATTCTCTAGTGGTGTCCAAACAGTCTTAATTGCTATAGCTATATCTTCTCTATAGTTGAATTCATGTTTAACTAGCTTATTTGTTTGTGAGTGAGTCTTACTTTTTTCTTAAGCATTTGAAATCAAATGCTTAAGAAAAATTTTTTTTATTTCTTTCTGATTTTTTGTATTTCTTTCTGATTGAGTGTCCAAGTCGCTCCATACATTGCTTTAGGCCATTGATGTGAATTCATCAGCCTCTGTATACAAGTAGCCTATGCATGAGGATACCTTACATGCAAACTTTGTTTGCTTACACTTGGGTAAAGAATTAAACAAAAATATGATTTCTTGGCAAGTTTAATTTCTTGCTCTCTATTGACACATCTGCCAATCCATTAACTCCCTATTCAGCCATGTTTTGTCTTTCATTGCTTCCTACATTTTGGCCAGTTTGTCAAACTTAAATGGAGGTTTGGGATCTGTGCAGCATGTTTGATGCATGCTCTTGGGGGGGGGGGGGGGTGTAAGCCAAAACATTGCATAGCCATTTAAGTCCTACAGTAAGGAAGGTGGTAGTGGTGTTTCATCAGGCAATGATAGCTACCTACAAATATTTCCTCCATAAAACTTTGGTTTTTTTAACCTGACTAATCAGATGATTATTATTAAGTAATACCTCCAGGTTGGGACTCATTGAGGAAGGCCAAATACTACACACACCAGCTATCATACTTATTCTTGAATTCAATCGCTGTGCGTGCACACACAACTTCTAATGGTATTCCATTCCAATTACACACTGCTCTTTCCCCACCCTCCATAAAATGAAAAAATTAAACTGAAATCTTGTATGAACCTTCCAGAAGTTTGTAAGTCTCAATCATATCACCTCTCCCTTTCTCCTGTTTGCTAGTGTCTGCAAGTTCTCAATCAGTCTTCATAATCAGTATTCCAGAACCCTGATATAATTTTTAACTCTCTCTCTCCTTTGCACTCTCTCCACTGTATCAGAATCACAACAGAAACCAGGAGACCAGACTTGAATAGTCCAAGTGAGGTCTTATGAAGAGGCAAAATGACATCTTTATTTTTACACATGAAAGTTTGTTTCAGCATTGCAATTATCTTTTGAGTTGTATTAGCAGTCGTTGTTACATAGCCCCTGAACTTCAACTTGCTATCTACTAACACTCCAAGATCCTTAGCCTGATCAGTTTCTTCTAGCCTAATCCCACCAACATAATACGACATTAGATATCTAATCATGCCAAAGTGAATGACTGCATTTATTGGCATTGAACTGACATCCATCTTCACAATTCCAGCCTACTCAAATCATTCTGTAAGTGCTGCATATCAGCAGCATTCCTGATTACCTTACCTATCTTTGCATCATCAGCAAATAGCTGTATGTTGCCTGTCAAATCCTTCCCAATGTCATTAATGTACAGATTGAATAACAGTGGACCAAGGACTGATCTTTGTACACCACTGGTTACCTTAAATTTTGCAGATTCACATTCCCTGTATACAACTTCTCTATCTGTCAGTTAGCCATCCTCTTGTCCACACGGTTTTATAATCCAAACCCATATTCTTCAATTTATGCAACAGTCTACCATGCTGTATTCTGTCAAAAGCAAAATCCAAAAGTATCATGGTGTATCTATTCCCCTTGTCTAGTTCAATAGTAATATTATTATAGAAGTTGCTAATATATGACCTTCCCTTAGTAAACCCATGCTGTTCATTGCAAAGCAGATTCTCTGTCAACCCATTTCTGAATGCGAGCCCTAACCAACTTTACCAAAATCTTCAACACCACTCCTGAGATACTGATTGGTTGATGGTTGGATACATACCACCCTGGTATCATACATTCTTTCCACTTCTGAAGAATCTTCCCTGTTCTGAGACTCATTAAACAGCCTGGTCAAAGGAACAGCCAGTTCAGCCTGCACACTCTTTTAGCACCTGTGCTGACATCCCATCAGTCCCTATTGCTGAATTCTTATTCAATTTGTGCAAACAAACAGCTCTTTTACCTCCTCCTCATACACCTAATTTTCTTCATTAAGTGAAAAAGTCTGTCACCCTTACACCATCTGTATTCAGTAGAGTAATTCTTTCATATTCATTCTGTCTTTTACTTGCAGCATACAGATAAATTCTTGTGGGTTGTCTTTAGAGCTCAGAGCCAGTTACTTTTTATACTTTGACTTTACTAGCCTGTTGCATGATAATTCTCATAATGCACATCATCCTTATACACACTGTATCCCTTCCATATCATCCTCTTCTTTAATAAGATTACGCATCCATTTCACTCCTACCTTATTTATTCTTCAAACTCTCAGGACACATTCTGTTATTGCATTTAAGTATTTTTTAATGCTTCCCATCTAGCAACTGATACCATTGCACTGAACTCAGTATACTCCTCAGTTGGTCATAATTTCCTGCTTTGTAGTTAAGTATGTAACATTTTCTGAATGTTCCATTCATAAACTTCCTACTTTCCAAGTGAGTATCAATTACAAAATCGATGCTCGCTGACATACAAAATCATCCATAGTTTTTCCTTTTAACATACAAAATTCATACAGCATAAGAAAATTGCTGAGGCTACATTATTCTAAAGCTTACCCTCTCT